>NC_083613.1:12990212-13080212 GCF_963584025.1 Labrus mixtus
CTCATCACTGAGGTTCAGATTCTCAGGTTCAGGTTCTCACCGTCTTACACAGAAGGATGTCAGAGATCAACAACTCTTTCTATCACACACTCAGAACAGAACAGAGGCACCACCTGGTGGAGCTATTTGGTACTACAACAATATTCAGATTTACTATCTCTGACTGATGGAGCACAATGTTGAGTCTGTGAACACAGAAAACGATCCAATAACATATTTAATTTCTCTCCTTTGAGTCACTCTAAATACTGTTCAGACATTTGGAAGGATCAACATGAACTAAATATATTTCCTCAGATTTTAATACAGGATAAGACTAAAAATGTAACTACCAATACTGAGCGCCATCAATCAAAGGATGTGTGTTGGATTTAAAATGAATAAATGTTAATGATAGAATACAAACTAAAACAACCTGTTTTTGTGTGTCTATCACTTTCATTTTAAATAACTCAAAGGGGGGGGGGGGGGGGGTTAGAGCTGTATGTGTTTGTGTGATTGTAAGCTGCATATAATGTAGTATAATATAATATAGTACAATATAATACAATATAGTGTGATATAATGAAATGTAATATCATATATAATAAAGACTAATATAATAGTATAAGAATAAACAGTATTGATGCTAAATATTAATAATACAGTATATTATAATAATACAATGTAAATAATGAGCCTGCCATGGGGGTAGTGTTTATGGGGGTGAAGCTTGTGTCAGGAAGGACTATTATTGTTGTCCTAAGCCGTTTTCTGCACTCCGGATAATATCTAGATATTTACAGGAGGACTTCTCCGGAGATTCTCCCGAACTAGCCGTTCACATATGCTCCCCACAGCGGGGGACTTTCCCTGTCAGAGGGGAGGGGTCGCAGGGGGATTTCCCGACGTAAGACGTGACGTAAATAAACAACGCGGAAGTAGCGGCCGTAGCAACAGAGTCCGCTACACGACGTTATAATGAGAATATTTGCCTTTATATCAATGCTATGTGTAATCCAATGGAATGACAACATTCACAAAAGAGAGGAGAACAACATACTGACGAACAGAAAACATAATGCAGACGTTTAATTATGTGCACGGAGATTGTAGTGGTCTAACCCTAACCCTAACCCTATATAAATGTCATTCTCTTCCTATTGGCTCAAATTGAAAATCTCCGGAGTATATTCGGCCGCGTTCAGACATCAGCTCCTCCGGATTATCTGGGGAAAAAATACTAGGGGTCTGGAAGGATAAACTCCGGGTAATATCGGAGTAAAACATTTGGCTGTTGCGTTCACACATACAGCTCCTCCTAGAAATCTCCGGAGTTTTTCAGGAGATTTCCGTATGTGTGAAAAGGGTTATAGACTGCTGTTGTACAGTCTTATGGCAGTGGGCACAAAGGAGCGCCTGTAGATCTGTTTTGCACCTGGGGGAAGAGGCGTTGGCTGAAGTAGCTGCCCATCTGCTACAGCTTGTCATGGAGAGGGTGAGAGGAGTTATCCAGGATGGATATGATTTTGTCCTTTATCCTCCTCTCAGCCACTGTCTCCAAAGTGTCCAGATCAAGACCAACTATAGAGCGGGCCTTCCTCATCAGCTTGTTCAGCCTGTTTGCCTCACCAGTTTTAATGCCACCCCACCAGCACACTACAGTAAATAAGAGTACGCTGGCCACCACAGACTGGTAGAAGGTCTTCAGGAGTGTGTTGCAGACACTGAACGTTCTGAGTCTCCTCACCCTGCCCTGTCCTTTCCTGAAAATGGCGTCAGAGTTATGAGACCAGTTCAGTTTATTGTTGATGTGGACCCCAAGGTACTTGTATGAGTCCGCCCTCTCCACTTCCTCCCCCTGTCATCATCCAGGGGCCCCCGTCTTCCTCTGGTAGTCTACTACCATCTCCTTTGTTTTGCTGATGTTGAGCTTCAGGGGGTTGCTTTCGCACCATGTGACGAAGCTCTCTAACAGCCCTCTGTACTCCTTCTCGTCGTCATCAGTGATGCACCCAACAATCGAGGAGTCGTCTGAAAACTTTTGGAGGTGGCAGGAACCAGATTTAAACTGAGGTGTAGAGGGTGAAGAGGAATGGCGCCAGGACTGTTCCTTGGGGTACACCAGAGTTGCCTGTCACCACATCAGAGACACAGACGTCCACTGTGACGTACTGTGGCTGGCCAGAGAGGTAGTTAAAGATCCAGGCTGTGGTGTCAGGGTGCAGCTGCATATCCAGAATCTTGTCCCTCAGGAGGCAGGGCTGGATGGTATTGAAAGCACAAAAGAAATCAAAGAACATGACTCTCACAGTGCTTCCCTGCTTATCCAGGGCTTTGTGTGTGAGGAAGATGACTGCATCCTCCACACCAATGTGCTTCTGATATGCAAACTGCAGTGGGTCCTGGAAAGCAGTGAGCAGGGTCCTCAGGTGCTGGAGAACCAGCCTCTCAAGTCATTGAGAGCGCTGGGACGACCTTTCTTTGGAACTGGGACGATGCAGGATATCTTCCACAGGTCAGGCCCCTTCACCAGCCTTAGCGAGAGGTTGAATAGGTGCTGAAAGACTCCAGCAAGCTGCCCAGCACACACCTTGAGGATCCTGGGACTGATGTGGTCTGGTCCATTGGCTTTTCTGATGTGGAATCTGGAGAGTTCTCTTTGTACCTGGCTGGTAGTAAGAGTGAGAGTGGGAAATTGAACGGGGGAGGAATGTGGGGAACTGTCTATTGCAGGGGTGGGCAAACTTTTTGACTAGCGGGCCACAATGGGTTCTAAAATTTGACAGAGGGGCCGGGTCAGGAACAGATGGATGGAGTGTTTGTGTGAACTAATATAAATGACATGTAAAAGCCATTACATGAAAGGATTTGGCCTTTAACAGCTAGCAAAGCATGAATATGCAAGGCTCATTGTACAAATTGATTTCCAAATGCATTCATTTAATTAAATTAAATTTTAATAAACACAGTAGAAAAACTCACGTTCAGTTTCAGTGGGAACAGTGTTGTTGATCTCCCTTTTTTGCCAGTGCATTAAAGTCTGGAGTTAGTTTTGTAGTGGCAATTCTCAGGATAGATCCGAGGTGTTGGTCAGTTAACTTGGATCTGTGAGGGGCTTTGTTGATGTTCATGATGCTGAATGTCTGCTCACATACGTAGGTCGAGCCAAACAAAGTCAACATCTTCTGTGCCGTC
Organism: Labrus mixtus; assembly: GCF_963584025.1. NCBI lineage: Eukaryota > Metazoa > Chordata > Actinopteri > Labriformes > Labridae > Labrus > Labrus mixtus. Next base: position 12,993,390 of record NC_083613.1, read on the forward strand.
CTCCGGAGGTTTGGAAACGTGTCTTCGTTAAGTGAAGCATAAAAGTCATTCAGTTTAAGAGAGTTGAACTTCTCCTTTAAGACGGAGTCAGACTGAAGATCGATCAGTTCCAATTGCAGCTCCTGTGGTGCTGTTTCAGGGTCTTTTTGAAAAGTGACTTTTCAATGTTTTCAAAATCAGAAAACCGACTGCAGAATTCTCTGTGCAGGTCATCAAGGGATTTGCTGTATTTCTTTGCGTTTCGTGTCGCCTCTTTCTGCATGGCAAGTGTGGGGAAATGAGCGAAAGATTTGTTTGCAATTTGTCTGGAGAATAAAGTTAGCTTGGATTTGAAGGCTCTAACATTTTTTGTACATGTCGTGCACAAACTGATCTTTCCCCTGTAGTTTCACATTCAGCTCATTCATGTGTGAAAATATGTCCACAGCAAATGCAAAGTCACAAAGCCAGTTCTTGTCGCTTAGCTCAGGAAATTCGTCGGATTTCCCCATTAACTCCAAAAATGCGCTGATCTCCTCTTTCAGCTCCCACACTCGTTGAAACACTTTGCCCAAACTTAACCAGCGGACACAAGAGTGGTACAGTAAGTCCTGATGATCCGCATCAGTTTCCTCCAGGAACGTAATAAACTGACGATGCTGAAGTCCCCTTGCTCGTATAAAGTTAACAAGTTTTACAACTGGATTCACGACATGATTAAGCTGCAATACAGACTTACACAGAGATTCCTGATGGATGATGCAGTGAAGGAAAATAACATCCTGGTCAGGGTTTTCCTCTTTCACTTTATCCTGGATTCTTTTCAGCAGCCCAACATGTTTTCCAGTTAAATTTGGCGATCCATCCGTTGTGCCATTGGCAAGTTTACTCCAAGGTAGCTTCATTCTCTCGATGACAGCAGACACCTGGTTATATAAGTCCTCTCCTCGCGTTTTTCCTTTCAGGGACTCCATGGTCAAAAACTCCTCCGTTATCTCAAAACTGTCATTAATCCCTCGGATAAAAATTAGGAGCTGAGCAGTGTCTTTTACGTCATTACTTTCATCCAGCGCTAGTGAATATAACTTTTTGTTTAATTTGCGGGCTATATCTTCGTCAATCAGTTCCACACGGCGAGTCACAGTCCTGCGTGATAAACTGATTTTTTCAGCATTCACTGTCCACATGTTGGCTGGTGATGAAAAAAGTCAATTTAAAGCCCTGCGCACATTACTGAAAACTCAGTTGAAGACAGATGATAAATAAAGCTGAAGCTTTTCTTACCTGAAACTTCATGGTCAATGTGGTAAAGTGTATTTTGTATGTGAACTATTAATGACCAAACAATTTCTACTTGATAGGAAACACTTTCAACAGCAGACTTTATCAGAGCTCTCCTGTGGTCGGGTAAATATACGTCTGAACAAACAGACTAGAAATGTAAAATGATTGAACGTGGATAAAACAAGCGGTGATGTGCAGACATGAGACAGAAAACTGTCATTGAACTTTTCCTTTAATTTGCACTTTGAAAATCTTTGTTTAGGTTTGATAAAGTGAGATCTGGGAGATAAAGGGGACGATGGAGGGAGAGAGAGAAAGATTTATATTCAGATAAAATGTGAACAACATCAGCACTACTTCTCAGTGGCTCGTTTTATTTAAAAAAAAAAAACATTATATTTACAGTTTGGTTGAAAATAAAGTTGTTAAAACAGAAATCAACAGAAACAACTTTCTCTGCAGACGTGTTCATCTTCTGGACTGAGACAGTGGCCGCCGGACTTCTGAAACAAACAGAAAAGAAGACGTTGAAACGTACAAACACAGTTTCCCTTTCCTCGTCTCTCTCTCCTCGTGCAGCAGTTTGTCATCTTCATACCCATCGATGCAAATGAAGAAAGTCTAATACAGCGAGCGGTTTAAGGCTCCTGTGAGGAGTTCTCATCGGGTTGTGAAATGGACTGTAGTTTAAAATCAATGTTTCTTTAATCAGCTACAAAATCAAAGATTCATTATTAGTTATTTTATACGCCTGTCACCTCTGCGGGGGGGAAGGTGTCATACGAGGCCCAAACCAAACAACGCCACGCCCGCCTCTTTCTGTCTGAAAACATTCCATCTAAACAAATGGCTGTAAATGGAAAAGACGGATCTTTGAGTCCATGGCGAGACTTGGTGAGGACCTGACGTCAGGTTCTGGCGACGTATCAGAGCAAAGCATGGAGCAAAGTTGTAGGACACGTCCACCAAGAAGCTCACTCATATTTCCCTGAGACTGCAAACAGAGCTGGCCAATCAGAGGAGAGTTGGCACGTGAGGAGGCGGGCCTTAAAGAGACAGTAGCTGAAATTAAGTGTTTCAGGCAGAGGCTGAGGGACTTTACAGGCACCAGTTTCAGATCAATAAGGACGTTTTTGAGCGCAACAACATCTCACAACGCTACTCAACAGGCGTCCCAGACTGACGTCATTAATGGTGAAAGTAGAAAAAAATATCAATATGTTCTATTTTCATAGCAGTTTTTTGGAAGTGGATTTTTGTCCTTTATGACTTAAGAGGGTAATAAAAATGTTTCCCAGTGTTCTATTGATCTATTAAAAATAAAATGTGCATTCCAAAATGTGTCGAGAGAGACTTGACACAAGAATGTGTACCATATGCACTAACACAGACAAAATGATGGCCAGATAAAGAGGAAACATTTGCCCAAATGAACAAAAATGTCCATAATGATGCATGAGGGTAAAAAAAAGTCCCAGACGTCAGATACCTGGGATCTCATGAGGCCAGAAGTCCTCACACGCCGGACAGCGCGGCTCAGGTCGGCCTTTGAAGTATCTCGCCACACACGGGTTGTGTATTTTGATTCCACATGTAGGATTCTCACAGATTTGGCACTGGAACAAAATATGAATAAGGTGACTTTAACACAGAGTCCACTCTTCTTTAGAATAGACATTGAATGCGTTTACATGGACTTGAGTATCTCGTTTTTGATCGGGATCCTGTCTTTGTGCTCGTTCACGTACACATCATATCCTGACTCTAGAAACAAAGATGAGCCCTAATCCTGGTTTTGAGAAACCTGATCTTGCTACCTGGAGAACTCAGAGAGAAAGGGACACAGCTGCATTTTTTTTCGCCTTACCTCAGTTTCTGACAGCTTACGACTACCTGCACAGCCAAGTAACGTTTCTGCAAAACAAACATGGTGGCAGCGATGATGGCGTCTTACTTCTAGAGCGATGAAGAAACTGAGTTTTGGGTCGTATTTGCTGTCCCTCTTGTCTCCTGCCAGAAAAGAGGTGGATACGGCATATCTGCAACGCCATGTTTGTATTTAATAGTGCTAAGCCAACAATAAGTCATATACCCTTTTCCACACTAACAAGTTCCAGGGCTGGTTTGGAGCCAGTGCCTAGTCTAGCACCAGCTGGTTTTGGGCCACAAAAAAACGGTTCTAGGGTAGCACCAACTCTTTGCTCATCTACAAGAAAGAACCACTTACGTCAGGAGCTTGGGGGCGGGACGTTTATTAACTTCAAAAACTTTGTCATCACACATCTGCTTCCGGAGTTACACCGTTTTGCCGTCCACAGTGATACTGATGAGCAGAACAAATCCTTTGAACCCATCGGGTTTGAACGCTGATGTAGGTTTGCAAAGCCAGGAGCGATACTTGAAACGAGACGCTGTAGTCCTTCATTGATGATGTTGTGCTTGAAGACGTATCCAGTGACGTAATGATGTGGCTCTTTTGCGGCCCTTAAACACGGATAAGCAAACCGGTTCTTAGAAGGTTCTCAAGTAAAACCAGCTCTGAACCAGCACTAGCACCAAGGTGGTGGAAAAGAGGTAACAGTGGTGTCATTTTTCTCAGATGTCTAAATTGTCGCAGTAATCATAAAGCACGATACGAGTATTTATCATGTCTACAGGGATACAAAGAACCAGGTTTCTCTCCATGTCCTGAATATGATCAGAACCAGGATGAGACTCAGAACCAGGATACTCAAGTCCACATGAACACGGTCAGTATGTCATATTTAAGCTGGATGTTGTTTAAAGTAACCAGCAGAGAAAAAACAGCTTGAACAACCAAACAGAGAGAAAAAGTTCAAGAACTTGGTCGGCAACTCGGAATGTCAAAAAGAAAGTTATGAAAATTAAAATGTTTCAACCTGTAAGTAAAAAAAAATGGTTATGACAGGTTTTATTCCCCCCTCTTAGAGAAGTGATTCTAGCAGGTTTCATTCATGTGTTCATCACAGGTTGTAGAACAACGACAGGAAATATTTACCTGGATGGCGATGTTGTGACAGATGTGGCACACCTTGACCTGGTCCTGATACATCGTGCGGATGTACGGCTCCATCTCAATAATACATCTGGTGGATAAAGTGTACTCCCCCCTTTTCTAAACCAATGAACAGAAACAAATTACACAACAAAACTGCAGCCAGAGGTCTAACTACACACCACGGGGACTTTTTTCTGTCTGCATTTGCATCGCCATGGTGATCCAAAAAACAGTAAAAGTGATTTTAAATCCTGATTGAGATCCTGTGTTTGTTTTTGTTTTTTACCTCATTCAGCCATTTGTCGTGCACAAGTCGGTTCAGGAGGTGCTCCGTCTCGCTCTTCTTCAGCTTTTTACTGGTCAGGGTGTCGGCGCTGTTTAAAATGTCTGTGGAGGACGCGCTGCCGTTATCAGAGCCCACGATCAGGTCCATCTGAAACAGAACGAGTAGTCAGTCAGGACAAAAACTTCTGATGGGGGGAATAATACAGCTGAACACTCTGCTGATGAATGTCTGTTTGACATCAGTTCTTCTTGTTATTTACTAATAACGGCAGAGAAGTGAAACATGTGATCTCCATCTGAAGCTAACCCAAAGATGATAGAAGATATTTATTATCTAACAGTTTAAAGAGCATTAGTACAGAGCAGACTCAGACCATGACAGTTTATGTTTCTATTAAAGCTCGGCCTTTAAAAGTCAGACTTCATCAGAGTTATAGAAACGTGTGCTTTAAATGGCTTTGACTGAAAAGGTTCTACAAACTGGAAATATTCAGGGTGTCCTCGCGTGACATTAGCTCACCGTTTTTACAAACAGCTCCAGTTCATTGTCGGCGTAATCTGAAGACATCCTGGTGACATCAGTCACTGCCATGTTTACCTGAAAAGGTTCAAGTGAATCTGTTACAAACAACCTGATGATTATATCCTGCTGTGGTCCCACCTTACATCAGGAGAATTCACCTGGAGCAAGTGGGAGGGGGTGGTGACGTTTATTCCCTGTGATCGCTGCACGACCATAGACTGTCTGCACGCCACCTCTACCATCTCCGTGCTCTAATGAACCTGCTGCATTATGTTTCCTGTTCTCCAGTATGTTCTTCTCCACTCTTTAGTTCACATTGAGATTCTGTTCAACTACACGTCTTACCTCAGGAGACCACCCCCTCCCCCCCTCCTGTCTGACAGGGATAGTTTCCCGCTGTGAGGTGCATGTGTGAACAACCAGATCAGGAGGATATGAGGAGCAGTCCTCCTGAAATTATCTGGATATTTTCAGGAGTGCAGATGTGACGATGCAGGCTGAGAGCAGACTTTACACAGACTCACCAAGGCGTAGTACTGGTGACCGCTGTCTTCAGAAATCCCTTTCCTAATCTGCATGAACAAGGGCTGCAGCTTTGAGTTGATGGTGTCGATGAAATCATCCAACTGGTCGGGGGCTTGCTGTGCTGCCAAAAAAGAAAAGACACGGTGCATATTTTATCTAGGCAGGAAAAGTTAATTAACTTTACATCGTCTTTCATTTTAGAAAAGTGACGATTAAGTACCGGTAGGTCGTGCAGTTTGATGAAATGAAGAGAATCCACTTCCTGTTATTTGTCCCGCCCCCCCTCTGACCCCTGTATGAACCGCCCTTTCTTTGGGTAATTGCAACTATTTATACAATTAACAAAACTGTTTTAAAACTTATGAATCTCCCTAAAACTGTGCAGCTTGTTCTTCTACCTGCTGCTAAAGCTCCCTCTGCTTTGTTCACGTCTCTGCAGCGCTGTTGGCACCAACATCGACTAAAACATAGAAAAAGAAAACTCCTCTCTACTCCACTGAATGAGCTGTCTGATCTGAGTGACGTTTGCTACTTGAACACAGTTTGTTGTCTTTGGGATCAGATTTTAGGAAAGTAAATCAAATTAATCAGCGAGTAACGAGAACATTCACAGAAATGTAGATGAGTCAGAAGTACGATATTTGTCTTTCAAATGTAGTCGAGTAAGAGTTAAAAGTTTCCCCCTAAAAATAAAACTGAACTAAATGTGCTTTGTCGCTGTCCATCGCTGCCTGTATGGTTACTGTACTCACTGTTGTGGGTCTCACAACAATACTGATAGAGCCTCCGTGCCCCGGGCTCATCAACGATGCCACACGCCATCATGGTCTGTAGAAAGCGGCGCTGGCTGTCTCCCATCTGTCGTGACATGACTCTGGACTGACCTAGAGACACAGAACACAGATGCTCATTGTATATATAGTATATGTTGTTTTTATTGACTGTGTTGCTTGCATCTGTTGTTTTCCTTATTGTAAAAAGGTCTGCCAGTCCTCACGCTGCGGAGAGGTCTTCCCCACAGTAAGAGCAGGAAGAGGACGTCGTTGTGGCGCAGGAGGAACCCGATCCTCCTCACCTTCCAACCGACCACGTTAATCTGTTCTCCGTTTGTTTTATGTTAGAAGGGGGTGAATCGTTAATTTAACTTGTTTTCTCATGTTTTTGGTTAGATAGGGAGGTAAGTTGGTTGTCTTTTGTTGTCCTTGATTCATCAGGTTAGTTAGCTTCACCAGTTAGCCTCTGTTGTGTTTATTATGTTTGGACACCAATTAACTCTTAACTAAATCCTTAGTTATAATATTCATATGGGCACTATTATATCCCTGAATATTATTTATGTATCCAAATAAAAAACTTTCTGGTTGATTGCGTTAAACTGTTCTCAGTAGCTGCTTGGGAATTGAGGGATTTGGACCTTTGTTCATGTTGTGTCTTGGCTTCCCCCTAGACGGGGCATAATAACATATAACATATATAATATCTACGATCCACAGATGATAGCCATCGGGTTTCAGGAGTCATGTGTTGTAAAGCTTTAAGTTGGCTGGTTTCGTATCACAATATATCATGAAGGACACACGTGGCATTCTATTTACCGTATTTATTTTAATTATGACCGTTATTGATTATCATTCACGTACCTCTTTGTTTGTACATGACATTGCATTAACGCTGTATTTGTCTATGTGTTAATGTCTAGTCTGAAATAAAGTTTATTAAACAACAACAACCAACACTGTTTTAAAAAACTAATTTTAAATATTTTAAACCAACAAAACATAATAAAACTGACGGAAACTTTCCTTCTGTGTCACCTAGCAACCAAACAGAAGTGTCCCTAGCAACCAAACAGATGTGTCACCTCGCAACCGAACAGATGTATTTCCGTGGACAAGACTTTCACAATAAAACAACGTGAGCGGGTAAACTTCGGTTTGAGGTGACGTCATTACCGTTTCAAACGTGAGCTTTCTTGTTCCTTCGTTTCGACTTAAATCAACTAAAATGTAAGTTTTAATAAAGTTGACCGTGATAACGAACATTTTATCTTCGCGACGTTACATCTCTACCGTCCGTTAACCGCTGACGTGAACATACACGGAGGTTTTTCCCGGTTCAGGCGTTACTCTGAGTAATAGTCGGTTCAGTTTAACGACAAATCATGAATAAAATCAAAGAATAAACGACTTTCTTACGTAAAATTGGTTGTGTTCCAAGTTTTCCAGTTCCCTTCTTGCACAGCGCGCCTCCTTCGCAGTTCCGTGTTTCTTCTTCTTCTTCTTCGTTTTACAATGGACTTCCGGAAGTTGGCGTGTGGAGTGAAATAAATACCGCCACCTGCTGCTTCAGAGGGGAATATACTTTACATAACTACATAAAAAACATCAAGGCATTTATAAAGAAATACACGAACAAATACGGATTAAAAAATAAATGTCACATTGTTCAAACTGAAGAAAAAAATATATAAATAAAACTAAGACAGAGCATCTTTCCATGTTTACCCCTTTATTAGACTCCAAGACGTCAGTCAGGCAGAGAGCTCACAGGACTCATATTACAATCAATCACGTGAACGCCTCAGCCATACATTCATAAACATATTAGGGCTGTCAAAGGATCAAAATGTTTAATCAGGACTGATCTCTATACATCAATAGTTAATCGTGATTAATCACCTTTTTAATAGCATGTGTCAAATTCCAGGATTTTGCATTTAAAAATACAAATTTGTTAGGCCTTTATTTTGAAAGTATTGTTGTTTTAAACTGAGAGTATTTTTTTTTTTTTTTTTTTAATTCAGCCCTGCTTTTATTTTGTAATAAGGCCCTTCTGGTAGATGGGAAGTTAGGGCATGAAGTTAAGCACAGAAACAGGAAGTGGTTAGGGATCAAAACTGACGTCAAACAGCTCAAAGGTCAATGTGTGATGTCATAGTTTGTTAAAGTGAAATGAGACATTCAAAGATGCAGCAGTGTCCTTCTTTTACATCACTGAGACTACAGGGAGACACTGAGGACGACTACCTAAAAGGGGGATAATATGTGACCTTTAAGGGAATACCTGGAATATGACATGATAGCAGGGGCTGCATGGTGGTGCAGTGGTCAGTGTAGTTGCGCTTTCAGCGAGGAGGTTCCTGGTTTGAATCCCCATCTGACAGGAGCCTCTCTGTGTGGAGTTTGCATGTTCTCACCGTGCATGTGTCAGTTCTCTCCTGGTACTCCAGCATCCTCTCACAGTCCAAAGACATGCTCGTTAGGTTAACTGCTGACTAAATTGCCTGTAGTTGTGAATGTGAGTATTGCTGTTTGTCTGTCTCTATATGCCAGCCCTGTGATTGGCTGGCGACGTGTCCAGGGTGTAACCCTGCCTCTCGTCCAATGACAGGCTGGGATCGGCTCCAGCCTCCCACGACTCTGAACGGGAAAAGTGGCATTGATAATGGATGATATGACAGTAACTCACAGTTACAAAGATTTTGTAAGAAAACGTCCTCCTGGGGTCATTTTAGACCAACTTATACATCTCAAGGGTTAAGGTGAACTTTGCACATTCACAGCTGATTAATAATCACGTTGTTTGTTTCCCTCATCGGCATGCACAGTGAGCAGTTAAATTAAGCCCCTTATTGTGTGTTTGGTTTCTGCTTCTTTTGTGCTAGTTTCACACCTGCAGCGTTCGGAGTATTCACCCATGAACCCTGTTGTGCTCCGGCTCATTATGAGATTAACAAGGTTGTGGTAGAACTGGGAAAGCTCTCCAAGAGTCTTAATCCTGAATATAATCACTTCTATAATAATGAAGACATTACATTCAGTATTTCAGTGTTTGTTTTATGATCTGAACCAAAGCTGAGGAGATCAGAGTGAAAGAAACGGAAAACAAAAGCCAACCAGAGTTCTTCTAAATGCTTTTTTATTCTAACAAATTAAATAATAACATATAATACAAGGTGGCCGAGTCTTTGATTACAATACAGCCTGTTATTATTAACATTATTTAAATACAGTATCCAATGTCCTCCACTTTTACTGCAGCATTCAGCCAAATCTCCCTTCGACAAAATCTTGTGACGCTCTTCATAATCAAGAACTCAGAGTTCAGACGGCTCCGGGTAAAGAGTCCCGACGACGGCGCTCGACATCCTCAGAATGTTTACATGTGAGAAAACATATCACTTGATTCACGTAAAGAGTGCCGAATGAAATCGTGATCAAACCGTTAAAAGTCGCTCTGCGGAACTCTGGATTCGATCTAATCCGACCGGTCTGCTCGTCGAACGGGTCGATGTCTGGGATCGCCGTCGTTTGTGAAAAAGATCACTCACAAACCTTTCACAGCAAATCAGGAACACAACAATCAACCACGTTTGTTAATTGGATTATGTTGATTGCTATTCTGACGTACAGCTGATACCGAGGCAGCGTTCCAGACATCACTGAAGAGATCATTTTCAAAATAATCATTAATCAAAATAAACCACGGTCCAATAGAGAGAGAGAGAGAGAGAGTTGGACTTTGCCCAAGCTAAATGTCTCCCGTCCTCTTTTGTGAGGGAGAGAATCTCGACTGGTTGAAGTGTCACTGATGGATTTCATGTTCATATCTAGAACCAGTCCTTCATTGTAAACATACAAGTTGTTCTAATTTCTGTCCAGGGGGTTCAAATCTTTCTCGGAGAGTTTAGCATGATGTGACAACGATCTCAGAGATGAAAGTAAAGACACCAAACTTAAGAACGTCAAACATTAAGTCAGAAACGTCGACTATCTCACATGTCTCCAAAAGTGTTCACATCAACAACGGTTCTGATTCTGAACTGGTGCAGGTGTTGCTCTTAATCCAGGGCGTACATCGTTTCATTTCATTTTTAAGACGGGGCCAATTTAAGTGAGATTAGCTGCTCCCGACTGCACGCTCTCGCAGTGAGAGCAGAGCCACGAGCTGATTTCTCGACTGCAGGGCTTAGTGTGTCTTCTTCACACACTGACAGACAGCGTCCTAAATCACCATGGCAACAGCCGGCATGACTGTTTGTAATCCATCTTCCCCCTCAATTCATTGAAGAAACGTTGGCTGGAAATATCTGCAGACCTTCAGCTGATGGGGAATATCAATATTTGTTATGAATAAGCTGCTAGTTAGCTTGTGTTTGTTGGTGATGCCGAGTGTGTGTGTGAGAGAGAGCGAGAGACAGAAAGAAAGAGAGAGAGCGAGAGGGGGAGAGAGAGAGAGAGAGAGAGAGCGTTTTTGCAGCAGTGTGTATTTGAGCTGTGCATATGAGACAACAGAAATACACAGATCTGACTTCAACCTCCATCTGTGGGAGTTTTCTACGATTGTGAACTAATGTCCTGATTTCACTCGTACAGTGTGAGCTCTCAGGTCATGGCCAACAGTCAGGTCTTAAAGTGTGAGCTCATAAATCGTGAGCTTCAGCCGAGCGTCGTAAACGATTCAGTCGTACAGTGTGAGCCGACATTCCACATCGACTTTTATGAAACCTTACAGTGTACACCCGCGGCAACATGAAACGTTTTTCACACATGCACAAAACTCCTGCAAGTTTCCCAACACTTTCAGAACCAGCCTCTGCCGGCCCCTCCTTATATTTCTAGGTGATGACGGAATGAGCTGACGTGTGAACGCAGCGGGTTAAAGGATGAAATCTCCCTGTGGGCGAGGACGAGGCGGTGATGACGTTTATATCATGCTGCGATTGTCCTGCACGATAAGAAGCCGCCTCCAACTCGTCCTGCTGAATGTTCCTCACGTTTTAGTTGATGCTACAAATCAATCGATTACACGTAGCATCGATATAAAGTCAAATAAACTGTCATAAGAGCTCCGGACTTTCTTTGATTGCTATCTTGGATATCTTGTATCCATTATTACATCTGCAGCGTTCTTTTTACATCGTGTCCTGCCTCGTGAGACTGCGCCCTCCAGTCATACAGGAAGTATTTCAAGCTGCGAGGGGAATGCTGAATAACAACTTTGGGATATTTTCAGGGGGGGGAGGTTGTGCATGTGTGAAAACAGCTTTAAATTCTTCAAAGAAACATTTTTGTTTGTCCCCGTGAAGTGAAGCGTGGACGAACAGCATGTGCAAAAAAATCTCCAAAATGTGAAGGCTCCACAGTAACGGCGTTTAGAAAAGCTGGACGAGTGTCCCACCTTCGCCCGGTACGAGCCTCCCGCTGTGTTTCTATAACTTATCAATCTCGCTCTCACACACTCCAAATTCAAAAGTCCGGGTGCAGATCTCCATCATCACAGTCACAGTCTTCCTTTTATCTCCACAGTGCCCGTTGTTGACTCAGTGTGCTTTCGTTTATCCTTTCAGTTGGCAGCAGTCGGCTGAGAGAAAAAAAACAAACCTGTGGACCAAATATAAGACGAGAGAAGAAGAGTGAACAGAGGCGGCAAACAAACAAAGCAGCTGTCCCTGATGATGAAGGAAAGCTTGGCACCGTCTGGGTGTACAGTCCAGGGGTGTGTGTGTGTGTGTGTGTGTGTGTGTGTGTGTGTGTGTGTGTGTGTGTGTGTGTGTGTGTATTGTACCTTGTGTTCTAGTGGCTGGTAGGAAACGGTCCATGTGTGTTGATGGACTGTTGTAACTTTTCCTCTTTGGCCCTTCTGCTGTGGCAAAGCTGTGAGGGAACACAAACCAAACACATTTATTCCTTCTTTGTGACATATTCTACATTTGTCTGTTTTTTTTTTTTGTCTCAGACTCTGAGGGACACTTTATCTCTCACCGTTCTCTTCTCCATGAAGCTGGCCAGAAATTCGTCGATATCTGTGCGTCCCTCCAGGAAGTTTTCAGCCGTCACCTCCGACTCCTCCTCAGCCTGGTGGGCCGCAACTTTTAGCCGAGCCTGCAGGGTGCTAAGGCTGCAGCTCTGGTCGTGGCAAAAGACACAGAAAAGGATTATTAGTAGAGCTTTAAAGTGAGTAATGAACGAGCATGTTGTGAGAGCTGGTTTCTCCTTTCTGAATTGTACCCAATGAGGGGAGAGCGTTTGCAGAAAAAGGCGCCTTTTTCTGTGTGGCCGGTCCGATTGCTTCTATTTAAAAAATCTCTCAACTTTTCAGAAGGGCGCTGTTGACGCCAGTTGCTCTCTTTTCAAAGTAAACAACATTCCCCATACTTTTAGTCTCCGATGGATCGTGTCGTGTACCCACAGTGGGCGACCCTATCAGCTGGGCCCCTCCGCAGGGTCTGGGGGCAGCTGAGGCAGGGGCACCCCTGCATCACACAATGATAATGACGGCAAGAATAAAAATGATAATGAATATGTGGAGGGAAAGGGAAAAGAGGGGGGGGGGGAGAAAGAATTCCAGGGCCTCGCAGAGACGGGTGGAGCCTGGAGGGAGGGGGTGGAAAGAGGACTCTATTTATTCATCTATTTCTATTTATTTATTTTATATCTATCAAGCTCAGTCTCCTGTTGAATTATACTTCTTCCACTTTCTCCTCCTAGCTATCTTCAAAGCTTTCCTCCTTTTTGCTGCCCCAACAATTAAAGATACAAGCACACAATTGACAACGCACGCACGCACGCACGCACGCAAAAATATATTATTGAGCTCGTCACCCAGACAAAGTAGGCGGGAAAACATCCTCCGTCTGATGCTCATTGTGAAGATCTCAAATATCAAACATACAGTAAAAACATCAACGGAGCAGTGTCGGTCATACAGCTGCTGTTGTCAAGAGATTGTTGTCATAGAGACAATACACGGGTGCATTCTCGAGCGCACAGCTGTCCTATATAAACACCAGGTGGATTCAGGCCCTCATGAGTGTAGCCTCTTACCTCACTGAGCTCATGCTGTCTCTGCATTCTGGTCTCAAAGGCAGACTTCATCTGAGTCAGCTGTTCGTACTGTCAACAAACAAAAACACACATCATGATCGGCGACACATGAAGAATGTGAAGATGAATGTGACCGTTGTGTCTGTGGAGGAAGAGGGACGGGACGTAGTAACACACCTTGTAGAGCATTTCTTGTCTTTTTCCTTCGAGCTGTGGCTCCATCTGAAGGTTTTTCTCTGAGTGACACAAAAAGAAACATGCTCAAATCCTTTGTAAAGCTCAATCTATGTTAGGATTGTGTCTTTCCTTTACACCCAGCAGGATCCTCAGCACAGGAACTTACTAGCCATGTCCACTATGCTGTTGACCAGCTCTTCTTTATCACTGGCAACCTGTTTGAGCTGAGGCAAACTCACAAAGAATTCCAGTAACAGATCCTCGTTTTCAGACATGCTCGACAGCTGGGTCAGACTGGGACAGAGAACAGAAAAGGACGGAGGGAATGAGAAGATGAGAAGCATTAGGATAAGATAAGAGGAACAAGGATTTGATTAGCAGAGATTTAAGGCCGGAGATATTCTTGCGTTTTAACACATGCACTCCTGAACATTTCTAGAGAATTCCAGGAAATCCTCCTGTTCTGGTTGTTCACACATGCACCTCACAGCGGGAGACTAATTCCTGTCAGACAGGAGGGAGGGGGGGGGGGGGGGGGGGGGTCTCCTGAGGTAAGACCTGACGTAAAAGAATGACGTAGGTCGTGCAGCGATCACAGGGAATAAAGGTCACCACCCCCTCCCACTCGCTCCAGGTGAATTCTCCTGATTATATCCTGCTGCGTTCTCACATCAGCTCACTCTGACTTTCTGCAGAATAAATACGAGGAGGCTGGAGGAGAAACTCCCGGGTGAAAAATGTGTCTGTTTGTGTTCACACATGCAGCTCAAACCGGGAAACTTCAGGAGTTTTGTGCAGGTGTGAAAGAACTAGTGGTCGACCAGATTGTTATAAAACTTTCTGCCATTGTTGTCCCTGCAAGTTCAAGTTCATTCTGCATCTCATCCACAGGGTTCATTTTTGAGGATGTGCACAGCCAACGCTCCACAAACAGCACATGGCGCAGCAATCATGCACAGCTCAAGTGTAATTAAAAACAAGAATATCTCCGTCCTTAAAGTAACTTTCCGTCTACAATACTTAAGAATGATTTACTTTAAGTCACTGAGTTCAGGGAAAGATTCGGGGATCTCAGGCATCTTGTACATGTGTCCATTCAGTCCAGCCTGAAACAGAAGACAGCACATTCATCACTGGATATATTTATGTCATCATTAGTTTTATCTGGAGCTGACCAGAGCTTCACAGTGTTTGTCCAAGAAAAGACGTTTGCAGCGTCGTGTTTACGATGTATGAATGAGTGGGGCCGACCCGACATGACCAATGACATGAGCACCTGTGAGTCTCCAGTAGGGACAGGCAGAGGCAGATCAGAAATCAGGCCGTAAGGTGCTGGAGCTCGAGGGTGGCCGTGGGCGCCATCGTGCCCTGAGTGAGGCATGGCAGCTGGAGACAGAGCTGGACCAGCAGGCGGCGTGTGAGTGGGGCCCACGTGGCGAGGATAGTGGTAAGCCTGAGTGGGGTAAGGAGCCATGCCTGATGGCTTGTACATACTGCTGTGAGAAAACATGAGGGGAGGGAAGATTATTTCACTACAAGGAAAACAAATACCTTGTGTGTTTTAGGAGAGAAAATCTCAGCTATGTTGAAGCTATTTACTTATAGATTCCACCAACAGATGCATCATTTTAAGCAATAATTTAAGACATTTAAAGACAGGTGTCCATGTTTGTAACCTGGGACTCACTATGGAAAGCCAGCAGAACCAGACGACATCAAGGCAGGAGGACTCTTCCAGAACTCGTCCAGCAAACTCTGAATAACTTTACCGAGATCCGAGTGCATCCCAAACTGAAACATACACAACAAGAAAAAATGAATACGTGTAGGAAAGTAAGAATTACCTCACTGCACCACACAAGATCATTTTAAGTAAGGAGGCAAAGAAAGAAATGTAGTTTTTTCTAGAGTTACTGACATAACTTCATCATATGCACAAAAGTAAAAGGCTTATTGGGAGAAATATGAATCTAAGTGTATCCTAAAATCTGGTGATGCTCATGTAGGTTGCCACGTGATGGACACTGAAGAGTCAGTGTTTATCCAGCTCTGCATCGGTCTGTAAACCTTTCTGTGTTCTAACCTCTCTCCATTTTTCAAAAGCATCTCCAATATTGATCCTAGTTTGAACACGTTTCTGCTCGTGGAGCTTATTAGAAACATGCAGAGGCTTTTTAGGTCGAGTACAATCACTTCTATCTGAACCAGTTCTCTTGCCCGCTTCCATCGCTGCAACACCTGTTGGTTTGACCTGATAACTGCTCTCATATCTGGCAAACCAAGGGGCGTCCAAAACGGCAGTGTGGGGGTGTCTTAAAACCGCCTACCTTCTCTGGTCCAAACAAATCCAGAGCATTCAGGACCAGAATCTAAAGTTAGAAGGAGGACATACTGGCTGCTGCATTGTTGTCAGAGAAGCCAGCACTTCAACATAGCATGTTTCCTTAATGTCTGATCATATAGTAAGCTCACTTTATCATTTCACTCACTACACATCTCACTGATTGCTCCTTTAGGTTCCACAAAGTTTAATTTGGAAAAACACTAAGTCGATATTTCTCAACAGCCTGGAGAGCTACTTACATTAGCAATGAGGGGGCTGGTGATTATGGTGCCATTATTGCTATCGACTAGATGATGACCAACAGGGGGGTAGACACTGACCACCGGCTTCTCCTGAGGGAACTGAGGAGGTAGTAGACTGCAGGAGAGAGGAGATGACAGGTTTGGTGTTCAGAAATCAAAGTATCAGAATGGATAGAAAGGTATGTAATATATGGAACATTGGTGCCGAGTGCTAAGCTGCTGGGATGAGGGTCAGCAACTCCAAGTCGAGGCCATGTTTCTCTGATTGCTCCCTCCCGGTGGGGAGTGAGTCCCTGAATCAAGAGGAGGAGTTCAAGTATCTCAGGGTTTTGTTCACGGGTTAGGGTAAAATGGACTGCGAGATTGACGGATTGGTGCAGCGTCGGTAGTTTTGCAGGTTTTTGTGCCAGACTGTCGTGGTGAAAAGGGAACTGAGCCTGAGCCACCCTCATCTGTGGTCATGAGCTTTTGGTAGTGTCCGAAAGAATGAGATTGCGTATATAAGTGTCTGAAATGAGTTTCCTCCGGAGGGTGTCTGGGCTCAGCCTTAGAGATATAATGAGGAGCTCGGAGTAGAGCCGCTACTCCTTCACATCAAAAGGGATCCAGCTCAGGTGGTTCAGGCATCTGATCAGGATTTCTCCTGGTCGCCGCCCTTTGGAGGTTTTCCGAGCAGGCCCAACTGGGAGTAGACCCCTTGGTAGACCCAGAACACGTGGTACAGATTACATACCCCTTCTGGCCTGTGAACACCTCAGGATCCCCCATAAGGAGCTAGAAAACATCGCTGGGGAGAGGGGACGTCTGAGGAAACTTTCTTACCCCATTGCCACTGTGACCTGGCCTGGATATGCGGAAGATAACGGACTGACTGTTGGTTGTTTTCTGCTCGCCTGTACTCTATGTACTCAACACTTGTTTGTTTCCACTACTTTAAGAGAGTTTGTAAATCTAGTTTCTGGTGTCACGCTTTAATTCTTTTGGGTGTAGAGGGTCTGAGGTGCAGAGCTGCCGAGAAGCCAGCGTACTCACATGTTAACACTGATGGTGGAATTGTTGACTGTGAATGGTATCCTGTACTCCACATCCTTCTGGATCTCTGCGAGGCTGTAGGACAAGAGAAACACTGAAATGTCAAGATAATATGTCAGGTTTTATCTGATGTCACAATCAGGACATTTAGGAGGGAGTATTCCTCTTCACCCTCTGTTTGTAAAGCTTCTGTCAGTTTGAAGAGAGAGGTCGATTCATTAAGTCACGCCAACAAATTCCTTTTTTTTTTTTAAAAGAATTTATGTCACTCATTGGCTGTGAGAAGTACCAAATAGCAACTTCAGCACATGTTAGCCAACTGAAATAACCAAAGATTTGTGGCGTCTGGTTTAGATTAGTCCTCTAACAAGAATTGCAATGCTTCGGAAGCGGAGAAAAACAGTGTGAATTGTTTTGGTTAAGCCTTGCTGACCACCCCGTCATATCTTACATCTTCATCTCTTGTATCTATACTCAACTGTATCTTGTTTGTTGTTGTTGTCGGAACAACACAAAGAACATGACAGCTACTTTACTGACTTTGTGGCTTATTTTGAGTCGTTTTAGTCAGATGCAGCCAGAACACTCTGGGATGTCTCGATAATGGAGGCTGTCCATGTTGTGTACCCGTGCTTGTGCATGAGCAAATGTGCCGGAGCTAACCTCTTCCATCTGTGCCAGAGACGAGGAGCTGTATCATGCTTGAGCAGGGAAAAGAGCAGCAGTCAAACTTTAACGATTTCCTTGGATGAGTGCACCCTTAAAGGAACTATTCCCTCTCGACCACTCACCGTCGGTCCTAGGTGGACCGTCGGTGAGTGGTCGTCACCCTAATTTTTGTGGTGTGTCCGGCTCTGTCGCCACCTGTCAGCCACCGTCTGCTTTTTTTTTCAGCCGATTAGACATGTTGAATCAGCGTTGGTCGGTAAGAGGAATCTCTCTGATTGGCTGTTTGGAGGTTTCATTTCTCTCCAGCTCTCGTCACAGGTTCAGGAAAGCCCCTTGAGCATGCCGCTGTAGTATCCATGCTTTTACCCATTAGTGTGGTTTCTCCTTATTTGACGCCTTCGCCTCTTCTTTTCTTTTTACACTAAAAGACCAAGAGCTGACAACGCCAGCTTCAACTTTTTATCAGACATTATTCTCCATTAGAAGTCTACCTATAATACGAGTGGTGACCGACAGCGGTGTGAAAATGGTCTTCTCGTATCATAACAATGTACTACCGCCGCCTGCTGGCATGGAGAGTTATTTCCTCTCCACATGCGCAGAACGTACGTAGTGGTTGGCCGTCGGCTGTAGTCTTTGAGGTGTGTTCAAGTGCAACTTTTTGGCCAAGACGTGAGGCGACGCCACAGGCGGCCTTCGCTGCCACCAGTTCTTGCCGTCTGCTTGGTGTGTCAGGGCCTTTGAGGTAACATTTGTTATGAATTGGAGCTATACAAATAAAGA
This sequence comes from Labrus mixtus, assembly GCF_963584025.1. Classification (NCBI taxonomy): domain Eukaryota; kingdom Metazoa; phylum Chordata; class Actinopteri; order Labriformes; family Labridae; genus Labrus; species Labrus mixtus. The sequence goes on from NC_083613.1 coordinate 13,012,078, forward strand.
TTGACGGATATCTCCAGCGCCCCCCTCTTTTGGGAATCACTGCTGTAAAGCATTACTGTAGTTTTGGTTGTAATGATATTTTAAGAAAAATGCTGCCTCCTTTTTACACTTAACCAGGCCAAACGATTGGGTTCAGGACAGGTTACTTTATTTGAACCTGCAGGTAGATTTGTTTGCAGCCACTGAGACTGACATCCATCATGACACACAGATTACAGAACAGGTGTAAAAAACTAATTAGAGAGAAGGAAAACTATTTAAAATGATTAAAGGATCCACCAATCAGGGCATATATGAGATATCATTTCTGAATCAATAGGACAATATGCATTACTCCTGTTCTACCTGTGCAGTGAAGAACAATATGAGCTGCTTAGACTTTCATGTCTTACTCAGCAGAAAGACAAAACAAAAACAGTGTGGGAGATAGTCAAGCTCCTTAGTAAACAAAGGCTAATGCTTTAATCTCCACGCCATCAGGCTCCTCCTTCAAACAAATGCGTGACAAGGTGGCTTGGCAAACCCTTTAAACGATCACAGGGCGAGGCGGGCCGGCTACAACTCGAGTCGTCAAGCCTAAAAATAGACGCTGAAACTGTCACTTGATTAGCCGGTTGGCTAACGAAGCTAACACAGCCACAGAGTAAACATGAGCTGTTTGTTGAGCTAAAGTCAACATGGTCCAATAACTGACATAAATAAAGTGGTCATGAAACATTCACGATGAAATAATGTCGAATTTAATGAGCTAACCGGGTCTTGTTTTGCCCCCTCTTGCCGCTGCGCTGTGGTAGCATTGTTTCGACAGGGTAGCACATCTCGACATAACACCGGTGAGCGTTACCTGGGGTGAGCGGCTTTGAGGGACTCGATCTGCCGCTGTCTTTGTTGCTGGAGGCTGTTCAAAGGTGGGAGCGGTCCGGAGCCTTTGGACAGGGGGAAAAGCCAGTTCATCCTCTCCTGGCGAAACCACCGACTGAACTTGATCCGAGTCCTAAAACCCGACTTGAGACGAAATGGCAGAGAAAGTGAGACTAAACGGTGTGACGGAGGATCGTGTTAGCTAACTCCTGTTAGCGCTTTGGTATGTTGTTCGCACGAGGCTTAATTTCAGATTCGTTTCAAAGTCAGGCCTTCGTGAATTTCCGTGTCAGATAATCTGAGTTTATCTCCGGTAGTTTCTACAAAATGTCAGTGTTTCCATTAATGTCTTAACCGAGCTCTAAATCATTCTGTGTACATGAAAACAACAACCCCTTTCAGAGAGCAGCAGAAGCTTGATCAACTTATTTACGTATGACGTCACGCCGTAGGTATAAGCAACGCGTAACTTCCGAGTCATGCTGCCTTCAAGTGCTCCTCGAAAAGGTCGTACTTACCAGTTCTTCAGTCGTAACGACGACACGCACGTATTAAAGTTCTCTCACAGAATGAAGAACATAAAAAGAGCTTCAGGTAAACGTTGTTATCAATGTCAATAAACTCACCTGGCATGATTTAGAGTTAAACAATTGCCTGCTTGCTGCAACTAGTAGGCTGGATGCAAATACAAAAATGTGCAACTTCTAGAAATACATGCTACTATTAACAATATATGTTTTTATCGTCTCGATAAACGTCACAACTCGGGTATCCTCGAAACTTCCCAATTCCCCAGTTGTATCTCAGGACGACTTTGGAGGGTCGTTCATGAACTAATAACTCGTGAATACGGTAAATACAATATCCCCGAGGTGCACACGAAGGCAGCATTTGGAAAAGAAAACGAGTACTACTATAAAAGCTATTAAAACGACGAATGTGTTTTCCAATTAAAGGTTTTTGTTTAAACTATGCCCTATATGTTGTTGTCATGTTGTCCGCTGGCTTTTTACATTTTTCTTTTGTTGTATATTTGTTTTGGGGTTTTTTGTATGTCTGTTTGTTAAGCACAGGGTTCTATTTTTGTTTTTACTTTTTAGGACTTCATGTACTACGTAGTTTTTTTATTTACGCATTCAACTGTATTTGTTTACCATGTATACATTTCTACTCTGAAATGAAATGTATTGGAAATGTAAAACAACTTCCATCCTCTTATTATTCTCAATAAACAAGTACTTCATTATCAACACATTTTGAACACTCTGGTTATTTGCCCTTCCTCCAATGCTCACCCAGAAGAAGCCACGAACGAGTAAATCATTTTAATCATAACATGACTCAAATACGGTAAACTACATTCAGACTACAGATCTCTACTCCTGGTTAAAATCATACTCCTGATTAGACAGAAAACCATGAGTGTCATTATAGCTGACTACTTTTATCGTAGTTCCCCGCGTGAGTGTAGAGCACGAGACTTCGACTTTGTGTTGGTAGGTTTATTTTAACATACATGGTAACCACTCTGATCATATTCTTTTCCTCAAAACTCCACTAAGGAAGCTATGAACGATCATCAATGACAGAGAACATATGAAGTGAATCATTTTTCTGTGTCCGCTTCACGCTCAGAAGAGAATATCACGACTCATCATCGTGGTTAGCGAGACCAAACACTTTAGAAACACATTTCTCAAGTCAGAAACTATAGAAATGATCCCTGAAAGTATAGTCTTAATTTGTAAACGATAAGAGAGCAGCAGGTGATGTGCGGAGAGATCACTCTCACTCACGGTTCATCGTTACTGTCGCAAATAAGTGACTGACTGGTGAGTTTTAACAAAGCTTAACCGGAACTAAACAGAGATATCACCATGTTTTATTTTTTTATATAACATGTCGTAATGTCGAGAAATAATATCCACTTAACCTTTTATCATGAATATTTCAAATTGCAGAAAACAGCGTGGTTCTATCCGTTATTTCAGAGAAGGACCCCTTGACCCCCCCCCCCACACACACACACACACACACACACACACACACACATTATTTGAGCTTGCATGACACCCCTGGGTGTCTATGTGACTGCTGCTGCCGTCAAGCTTACTTTTGGGATCATGCTTTGGGGCGGCAGTAGCTCAGCAGGGACTTGGGTTGGAAACCGGAGGATAGCCGGTTCAAGTCCTTGTTAGTGATGTGTCGGCCATGAACGATTCATTCAAAACGAACAAATCATCTGGGTGAACGAACTGAACTGAATCACTTACTGAAACGAGTCGTTTATTTCTCAACTTCAGTTGCGCTCTCCTCTCTCCCGTCTCGTGTCTCTCTCTCTAGACCGTAAGAGTCGCTCAAAGCCCGCCCTCCCTCTCCCTTTCATGTCAGTGATACGTACTGACTGAACCAACAGGACGGAGTCGGTCGGGAGCTCTGTGTCACTAAAGCCCGTCCCTACTTCTCCCTCTCATGTCTCCAAAATTGAGGAGTAGCAAATATATTATTTAACATTTAGGTGTCGCGAAAATGTATGTGCTTTTTATAGCTGCTGTCAGTTTGCAAACGGCTTTTATATCCAACTTAATTTCACTCAGCTGACTGTTTTAACATCCAGCTGATTTAACAATCGTGTTTCAGTCAGTACAGTGTGTGTGACTGAGGCTGGTGACTCGCAGTCTCGCTCGTTCACGTTCAGTCAGTGTTTCGTTCACTTCGTTCACGAGAGCTCCGCCTCCGAGTCTCTCTCTCTCCCTCTCAGTCAGTCAGTCAGTGAGTGAGTGATTCGTGTACTGAATGTACTGAACAGAACGGTCGGGGGAAATAAATGTGATTGTTTTAGCAGCTTTCAGTTTTCAAACTGTAACTTTATCCAACTAAATTCTCAGCTCATTGGTTTATTATTCACCACCGGCTGTTCTCAGTACGATCGCGAGCAGAACTAAACGTCCGGCCGTGTTTCAGTTTATTAAATTCTGATTCACAGACAGAGCTGCGGAGAAGTACTGAACGATTCGGTGAACGAATCACTTTACTGAACCGATTCAGTACACTGAAAAGAACTGCTTTTCCCATCACTAAATAACACAGTGTAAACCAGAATTATCCTCAGGGATTAAATTAAAAATGTTGTTGCTGCTGAGGGTTTTGAGGAGACATTGCCCACTGAATTGCAACACAATAATGAGGAAAGAAATTATCAAAACAATCTCATCCACTCTGACAACCGTGTCTTATTGCTGTTCTCAGATCAAGTAAAAAGCTCATCAGAGAGACGTAATTCTATAGCACAAATCAGCTTGTTGTCCGAAATTCTATAAATGCTCGATCCACTTATTACTAGTGATGTTACGTTTGACACCGAGGCTTTGAAGCGTGTGTCGAGTAGGAGGGGCTTTTCTAGCCGAGGCCCCATATCGAGGCTCGTGTCATTTTCAGAGAAGCGTGTCATCGATGACAAACGAGGCCTCACTTTGAGTAGAACTACGTCATTGATTTGTTTGTGTTTCGGATAAAAGGAAGCGAAACCCACTTGTCATGTCTCCTTGTGAGTTTGAGTTAGTTGGTTGGTTGTTTAGTGAGAGTTCGTGGTTGAGAGTTGGAGTTGGAGTTTTGCTGAATCGCTTGAATTAGTTGTTATTATTTCTGTCACTGTCATCATTTTCTGTATTTATTATCAATGGCTTATTATTTTGATTTGAAGGTGAAGTGCTTGGTGTGCTTTAAGGAGCTTGCCTATAGCAACAACACCTCATCAATGCTAAGGCATTATCGAGCTGTCCATGAGAATGTACAGCCTGATAATAGGCCAGGAACCAGGCAAGGTTTGTATTTTTTCCCCTGTAATTTGCTTTGCTTTGCTTCATCACAATCATACCGAAATACATGTTGACTAAAATACATTAACATTTTCGTTTTGTCCTAGGTTCCAGAAAGCAGGTGTTGGATGATGCTTTGGTCAACATGGTCATTAAGGACACTCAGCCTTTCACGGTGGTGGAGGATGAGGGGTTTAGGGAGCTGGTCCAAAAGCTCGACCCTACCTACATTCTCCCTACAAGGCAGGTGTGTATATATATATATATATATATATATATATGTGTGTGTGTGTGGGGGGGGCAGATGACAACATAACTATTTAAATTGGACAATTATACACTTCTTCTCTTCCTCAGGCTTTAAAGGCCATGGTGGCTGCTAAGTACGAGGAGACCAAGGAGAAGGCCAAGGCCCAGGTGCAGAAGGTGGTGGCTGTCAGTCTCACGTCTGACATGTGGACTTCCATCAATATGGACGCCTACCTTGCCGTGACGTGTCATTTCATCGATGAGAATGACAAGCTTGCCACTGTGCTGTTGGGAGTGGAGAAATTTCCCAATAGCCACACTGCAGAGAACATAGCTCAGGTGAAAACCAACCTCATGGAGGAGTGGGGCATTAAGCATAAAGTAAGATGCCTTGTAACTGATGCTGCAGCAAACATGATTGCTACAGGCAAAATCCTACAAGTGAGGCATGCTATATGTATTGCGCACTCCCTAAATTTGATTGTAAGAAAGGCTTTTGATCAGACCCCTGGCCTTAATGAATTGCGCACCAAATCCAGGAAGATGGTGACATACTTCAGGACAAGCACCACTGCAAAAGAGAGGCTGACCCAGGTGCAGGAGCTGAAGCTGAAACATGCTGAAGCAGGAGCTTCAGCATGTTTGAGCGTCTGTATGGTCAGAGAGAGCCAGTGGGGGCAGCTTTGGCCTCTCTAAATACAGACCTCACCCCGCCTCATGCACAGGAATATGAGGCCATTAGAGAGTGCCTGCTTGTGCTGTCCCCATTTCAACAGGCCACAGTGGAACTCTCTGAGGAGAAAAGAGTGTCTGCCTCTAAGGTTATACCAATTCTGAAAATGCTGCAACATGCTGTAAACTGTGAAGCACTGAACATGAAAAATGACATGGCTGTCCGACTGGCTGAAAACCTGGTCAGACGTGTTAGGGAAATCTTGGTTAATGTGGAGTCCATGAGCATAATGACAATGGCAACCATGCTGGACCCAAGGTTCAAAAGTCTTGGGTTCCTCAGCCAGTCAAAGGCCAGTGAGGCAGTTAGGCGACTGAAAGCAGAGTGTGCCAGCATTATTAAAACCCCAGATGTTCCTCTATTGCCATCAGACACACCAGCACAACCGTCAACCTCAACCCAGGCTGCTGGGTCTGCAACAACCTCTGGTCATATCTTGATAAGAAATCATAAAAAAATAAGATCACCGAATGACAATATTAACTAAGGTATGTTATAAAGTAATATCACGTGAATCCTTATTGGTTGCCGCAGTAGAACAATTTGCTATAACATGTCAGTAATGCAATGGCATGTGATGTGATCAGTAATCATTTGGCTGCTCTATATTGTTTTGACCAGTAGGTGTCACTAGTGTACACTGTCTTAAATAAGCCTCGAGTAATGAATCTATTTGAGACACAATTGGCTGGAAAGCCTCATCTTGCCATCGCTACTTAATACTTTAACATACATGGTAACCACTCTGATCATATTCTTTTCCTCAAAGCTCCACAAAGGAAGCTATGAACGATCATCAATGACAGAGAACATATGAAGTGAATCATTATTCTGTGTCCGCTTCACGCTCAGAAGAGAATATCACGACTCATCATCGTGGTTAGCGAGACCAAACACTTTAGAAACACATTTCTCAAGTCAGAAACTATAGAAATGATCCCTGAAAGTATAGTCTTAATTTGAAAACGGGAAGAGAGCAGCAGGTGATGTGCGGAGAGATCACTCTCACTCACGGTTCATCGTTACTGTTCATCGTTACATCGTTACCGCAAATAAGTGAAAGACCGATGACCGATGAAGACGTTTAATCGTAACTAACCGGAGAGATCACCATATTTACCTTTTTGTGTTCTTACAGCTGATGGTGGTGATTTGGATTGTGAACAACCCACAATGCTTTGCGAACCGAGTAACGGACGGTAGATGTTTTCGCCATGAAATGTTACGATATTTGTCTGTTCTAACTTGTCATAACTTTGTAAATTGACCAGCTTGTTTGTTTATTTCGTAACGACCAGACAGTGACAACGTTTAATGTACGAAAATGAATAACGTTGTACTTTACGTGAGATTCAGGCGGCAGATGGTGCGTTGTTTGTAATGCTCCTGACAGAAACTTGTGCAGAGATAGAGGTATAGTTCCGCATACACTTTCAATGCCAGATCAGCATGTGTAATAAGAGCATTAACCATCGTTTGTATAGATGAATTTAACAGGTTAATGGGTGGTCGAAGCTGACTTCCGATACTCTGTGTACATTATTTTAATTGACTTAATTTACGCAAACATTAGCCTTTAGGTTACTGTAGACTTGACTGCATGGTCGTTGGTTTTCAGTTTCATGTTTGGTCACAGAAAGAGGGCAACATTTAATTATCGACGAGGTCAAATTATGTAACTATTTAAAAAAAATAAAGTTCAACAGTGCGGTTCCGAAAGTTAAAATCCCATTAACATTATTATTAATTTAATCACTTTAAGAAAAAAATGTAGATACAAGGTCCGTGTTCGTTATTTTTACAGTCTATGGTTCGTTCAGAAAGAAACGCTAAACTATCGTTTGTTTGGGTCTCGTTGGAATCGCCATGGATTGTGGGATGCGTAGTTCCTTAACTCCTTGAAAATAATATTACGTCTTCAGTTTTTGCCATTTTCTTCGTTTTCGATAGCGTTTTTCGCACCGAATCAATTTATAAATATTTTCTGAAATGTCACTGAAACCCACGCTCAAGCGTTGAACTCAAATTACTTAACTTTCCAGAAAAGTATGATCACATTTCAACAGGATGTCATGATAGCCTATTCACTATTTTTGTAGTATTCCTTTTAAATTTTGCATCTAGTAATACCATTTGAGGAGTATTTAGGGCCCGTATATGGGAGAGATTTCAGACAGATGTGAGACCAAATTTATTTTGCACTACTCAGACTGCTGTTTCCAAACGCAGTATCTTGCTCCTTAACGATGGCTTCTCCTTCTTTAACCTGAGTTCAGTCCAATCAAAAACAAGTAGTAAAGTCTGACCCTTTCTGGTTTCTCAAATATTTTTTCGCAGAAGGTTAATTATTTTTCTTTAAAATAAGTGAAATGTTTGCTGTCCTTGAAATATTTTTGCATTTCGTGAAATGTTTTAGGTGTCGGATGAAATGTTTGTTGCAGTCATGAAATATTTGTGCAGTTGACCTTCAGGGCCACCGTGTAAAAAGTAACATGGGGAGGGATGAAATATTTGCAACAAGTCTGGTTTTATGTCAGTTTTTCAGATAACGTAGATAATGAATACAAGGCACCTCTGTAGATTTCCATCACATATACTGCATAAAGTATTCAAACCTAAAACAGGCCAACATATTCAGAAAGTCGTGATAAATATTGAATATAGAATATCTTATGGGCTGCACAGTGGTTAGCTCTGTCACCTCCCAGCGAGGAGGTTCCTGGTTTGAATCCCCGTCTGACAGGAGCCTCTCTGTGTGGAGTCTGCATGTTCTCCCCGTGCATGTGTGGGTTCTCTCCTGGTACTCCGGCTTCCTCCCACAGTCCAAAGACATGCTCGTTAGGGTCATTGCTGACTCTAAATTGCCAGTAGGTGTGAATGTGAGTGTGGTTGTCTCTTATGCTGCATTCAGGTGCTCCTCGGATGGTCCCAGTTTGGGAAGTCGCTCTGCTGACTTCGGAAAGTTGGAATGTTGTAACAGCAACAAACAGCGTTGATGCTATGAAGAATAGTGTGAATGTCTGTGTTATGAGTTATATTTGAGCAAAAAGTTGATGTGCAATATGTAAATTAATCAAAAGTATCTCGACATTAATTAAACATATTTTTCCCTCGATGTGATGACGAATATGATGTCAAGTCGGCAGGTCGGGCACCTAATTTTTTCCGGAGTTTCCGGAAACTCCTTTTCGTGATATCACTTGAATGCACCATATATGTCAGCCCTGTGATTGACCAGTCCAGGGTGCAACCCGGCCTCTCGCCCAATGACAGCTGGGATCGGCTCCAGCCCCCCTGGGGCCCCCGAACAGGAAAAGGGGTCTAGATAATGGATGGATGTCTTTCATGCTGATACATCCAGGTCAAACATGTCCAAAGGTGCAGATTACATATTAGATAAAGATCAGTGATTAGGTTAAAGACTAAACAATTAATAGCATTTCTAGTCTACCTTTTAGTGTTTCTTCTTTGCTAATGTATTCCTTTAAACCACTGTAGTTAATCCTGCATGTTTAATTGTATCATCACATGGGGTTGTGATTGTTATATCATTATATTTGTGCTCCTTCAGTTTGTAGTGCAGCCGTTCAAACAATAACTTTGCTTTTGTACACTGGTCGGAATAAATTACATTTCATAACATCACGTTTACAGCTCCATTTAAAAAACAAGTCGCAGTCTCACTGACTGTTAAGGAGGCACCATGCATCGAGGATAAAGTTATATTATATAATAATAACTGGAATCAGATCTATGTCATAAACAGGAGGAGAGGAGTCATGTTGCTAATAAACAGGAAGTCAGTCAGCTGCTGTGTGCGGTCATGCTTGTAGTTATCATCTGCGTTGGACGTCTGCTCTTGAAGACACAGAGTTGTTTTCTCACTTTCATTTAACCCGTACTTCAAATTGCTTCCTTCATTTTTTGTGTTTTTATTGCCTGCCGTCAGACTCTCTCCTCTTCTACGGCTTCTCCTGGAACCTCCTCCAGAGCTGGTGAACTTGTTTCCCGGCCTCAGAGCGGACGCAGTCGGAGAAGGAGGCATGGCGTCGTCCCTTCACCTGGTACACATGGACAGAAACAGAGGCAACGTGTTATGGAATAGTGGGGTGAAGTACGTCAAGAGAGATTAAAAAAAGTATTCCTGTAATAACAAAACGATGTTCCAGGTTGTTTTAGGGTAAAAACAAAGTTGAGAAATGGGGTAGATTATGAGAGACACTTGACTAATGAAGTGGAAGAATAATACATCTGGTAAAAGTCACTTTAAAGACAGGGTTGGAAATTTTCAAAAACTAGCATGATTTTGAAAGTAGCATTCCCTCAGTGCACCGTCTGCACCCACCACCTCCCCTCTGTGCTCCCTCTAAAGCCACGCCCCCTCACTTACATGCATGAGCGCCGTTGCTCCAGAAGTGGACCTCAGCTCATCTCTTACATTGTGTAGAAACTACGTCCTCTCGTGTCTCATTCAGCGGTAAGTAAACTCTCAGTATAAACTCCTAAAGTCATCGGTGACGCTCTTTGAGTGTGAGCTAGAGCACGCAAGAGGTAGAGAGCGAGCAGGGAGGCTTCTGATTGGTACCTCCTGGCAGACATTGGTTGAAGTTTTTACAGACTTACAACTGATACAGATGACAGATTTTTTTTGTTCCTTTTTCAGAGAACATGAGTTATTAATTTCTGTCAGGACATAAAGACAATTTCAACCAGAATCTTAAAAAGTGGATCTGGAGGAAATGACCAACCCTGCCTTTAAACTCAAATTTCCCATTGCTGTTTGTGCACCACAGAAGGACCAAGTACTGAGTCAGGATCTGAGACTGTATAAAGAACGGACATTAAGTACCTCATATGAAGCCAAAAGATTTAGAGCGCCCTCTACTGAGGGGCTGCAGTAAATATTATAAACCATAAAAGTGCCTTCTCCATGTTAACAATTAGGACATGGATTAGAGGTTAGATTCTTTGCCTGATGCCGAGACCGTACCAACCTGGCCTGTGTTCCTATTTTGGAGGTCAGATAAAGGTCTATCTTTTTCTCTCTTGGTAATAATCCGGGGTCTCGAGCTGAGCCAACCGAACCGACAGAAACAGAAGAGAGTAGAGTGGGAGTAACACACAAACGCTCACAGGAGCAGCTGATAGGGGATGTGGTCTGTGACATGGTCTGGCTTGCTGATGCTGTCTCACTCCTCTGAAGAGGGGACAGAGTGTGGATCACTTCATCCCCCCATAGTGACTGACTCAGATTGAAGGCAAAACATCATAGGGGCGTAAATATCACGGCTTGAGACGTGTGGTCTCACATGGTACGGGCTCTAAATACTCCTCAAACTCTCCTCATCACTCACTCTGGATACAAAACTTAAAACAACAAACAGTGAACATTATGAGTGCAAGCAAGCATTTGAATTGTGAGTGGTACTTATCTGCTCGCCAGCTCCTTCTTCAGACAGGACTTAAAAGAGGTGGCACGCTCCACAGATTTATAACCCTGAGAGGAGGTCGAGGAAACGTCATGGCAGGAAGAAAGGGAGGAAGGAGGAGAGGTAGGAAGCAGCAAAGATGTAGAAAGGACGCAGGAGAAGTCAGAATAACGGCAGCACAGGTGAGTGTGGGAGCAAACGAGGTGAGGAGAGAGGGAGACAAAGAGAGAGGTGTGTTAATAAGCCAAGACTGCGAGGCCAAAGAGCATCAAAGAACTAAAAGAGTCATGAAACGAACACAATTAAGGTTCACTTTTTAGTGAAATGTTCCAGTTTGTGACAACTTTTTCACTTTTCATGTGCAGGGGTTTACTTCTGTTGTATCAGAATTCACCACCAGAGGGCAGTGTTCCTTCTTGCTGAGATTACTCAGAGGTTGTAGAAGGTGGTTTCCAGTTCATGTCGTCACAGCAACATTAAAGCTGTTGAACCTTCATGACCAAGATTTGACCTCCTGAAGAAAAGCACAACCTTCTCTATCTTGCTCTGTGTAGATTCTCAAACAGCTATTTCATGTCCATCCTTATAAAATTAACGATTTTATTCAAGGTATACTTTAAGTGGTTCCCAACCTTCTTCCCCCCCCCCCCCAACAAAAAAACAACAACCTTGAAACAAAGGACCGACATGAACAAGAATTAACTTAAAAAATGTGCTATCTTGACGACCCTTATTCGACCTCTTCTTGCACTGATCTGTGTGTTTCTCACCCTGGCTCCTCTGTGCAGCCGGTCCTTCATTATCCCGATGAACTCCTTGTAGGAGAGCTGGTCGTCGTGGTCGACATCAAAGATCTTGAAGATGGTGTTTACAAGGTGACGTGTCAGCTTCAGCCCCGTGGCCACATAAACCGCTCGGGCAAACTCATCTGGTAGGAGAGTAAATGTACTTAAATGATTATAGATTATACTGAGATACTCTTTTTTTTTTCCTGCAGAGGATGCTTTCTGCTATTGGCTGTCTTTGTTTGATGTCAGTAGCTGATGAAGAGAGGCGTACAGACGTGGTGGAAGCAAGGGGGGATTTTAAAGTCGAGGAAGTGCCTGAGGTTTGTAGACGCCAGGCGGGCAGACAACACAAAACAGTGTATTGCAAGAGACAGAAGAATGACACATGAAGCACAACACACACAGGGAAGCTGATTTTAACCCCCTAGCTGCCCAAACGAGAGAAAGAGGGCTAATGCGTTTTGAGGGTGACATCCAACATACCTTGTCCGATGGAGCGAGAGGCGAAATTGTACATCTGCATGGCGATGGCGAAGTCCTCCAGGTTGTTGAGAAACTGGAAGAAGGATCTGAACTCATCGAAGGTGATTCCCTGAAACACCAGAGACGGCACATGTGACGTCGACCACCGCAGCAGCGTGAAAGTGAAGAGTACTACAGTGTTTCAGTGCGGACTGGCATCCAAAGGGACCTCGACAGGCGTGCATTCAGCATTCCAGGAGGCCCATCCACTCTGCTGTCTGAAGTATCAACCCCGCCAAAATAAAAGCATCTGACTGCAATGCATTCTGTTTAACAATTACTGCAAAGGCCCATTAATGGCGTTCAAAGTCATTAATGGCGGGATCAGAACCCTGATGTGTCTGCAAACAGGCTTAATGCTGAAGCCATTCAACAAGTCGCTGTGACTGCCACATGCTCTCTGCTGTGAATCAACAAAAACCTTAAAGGGGACATATTATGAAAAATCCACTTCTACAGTGTTCTTGAACATATATTTGGGTAACCTGAGTGTCTACAGACCCACAAAATGTGAAATAAACCCATCCAGTCCTTTGTTTGTGGTCTGCATAAGTCTTACAACACAGAGAAAAATGCTCTGTTTCAAGTGTGCTCAGCTTGTGATGTCACAGTCTCAAGTAAAAAAAAAAGAATCCCCTCCCCTCCCCTGATATCTCCACCCATGGACTCCTCCCCCAGCCTAGAACAAAACTTTTGAGCAGATCCTCCATTTCTATTATCGCTACAGAGGAGTGATGTCTACCAGGAAAACTCAGGGGGGGCTCATTGCATTTAAAGAGACACACACACCAAAACGGAGCGTTCTGAGAGAGCTGGTTTATACAGGGTCACAAACCTCCTCTGGTGCTTGATTCATGTTATATTTTGACCAAAGCACAGCACAGATGTTTCATTTAGACCACAGGGGGACTGTTTGAAAAGGTGGAAAAGGGGGATAATATGTCCTCTTTAAACTAGATTAATATCATCATAGAAGTGAGGGAAGCACTCTTTTTACATTCACAAGAGTAGATGCAGATCAATACAAAAATAAACAACCTGGTAGCAGTGTCTTTAGTTAGCTAAACAAAGGTGGCGAGGTAACTGAAGAGCAGGAAACACTGACAGGTTGTGACTGCAGGTTAGTGTGTTGTACGAGGCAGAAAACCAACCTGCTTCTTCAACAGCATGAAAAGGAAAGAAGGGAGGGACAGAGAAAGTGTTGGGCTGCACAGAAACGACACATCAATGTGTAGATTTTTATTTATCTGATTTGTATAGATTGATTGTATAGATTGAGAAACCCTGTTCAGACTGCCGTTTCAAGCCGCGACATTCACGCCCCTTTGACGATTTGTCTTCCCTAACCCTAACCCTCCCTTGCCGAGGTGTAACCCCCAATTTCCACATACTGCGTGCTCCGTCGCCCCACTAGGTTACTTTCTGGAGCATGAGCTGCAACTACAAGATCACACAGGAATAAAGAGAAGAACCTGCAAACAACATGTTGCTTTGTCTTTCTGAGGATGATTTGTAGTTCGTACGGCGCCTGTTTTGACGTCATGTTGGATATATACGATAAGGGGTCTGTATGTTGTGTTTTATTTTGAAATTGACCGGACGCTCTGTGTGTTTCCCTATCTGACTTCCTGCTCGGGTCGTTCTATTCTGTCCAGCTCGACGCGTGCATGCAGCGTACTGCGAAAATAGACTCACAGCGTATTTAAAAGGGAGCAGAGTGTAGTGGCACCGCTGGCACGCTCCGGAGACAGACCACGGCGCACGCTGTGGAAACTCAATCATTGACTAGAGTGGAGGAGAAATTGGGCGTAATGGGGGGGACTAAGTGACCCCCCGTCCCGTCCTCAGAGGTAGTAACAGGGCGTTACAGAGGAGAGACGGGATCAGCTGAGCCAGCGAGGGAGCGCAGCGCTGTGTGTGTGTGTGTGCATGTCTGACTGTGAGTGAATGTGGAGCTCCTGCTGCGCCGTGCTTCCACAAAGCCGAAATGTAATGTGAATCCACAGACTGGAACGCCAATATGACGCTGTCGCGGAATAAATATGAACGTGCGAGGATGTGATGACGGCTGAGCTTAGTTACGGCACTTTTGCATAAAAAAAAAGGCAGTCTGAAAAGGGCGATAGACAGATAGACCACTTTCATTCACATAGAGCTGGAGGTGTGGTCAAGTGGTAGTGTGTGTGTGTTTGTGTGTGTGTGTTTGTGTGTGTGTGTGTGTGTGTGTGTGTGTGTGTGTGTGTGTTTGTGTAGGTGTGTGGTCAAGTGAGGCAGTGAAGCGCTGAAGCGTGGAGAGCCACAACAGCCTCAGGCAGAGACGAGTGTTGGGAAATTGCGGCTGCTCTACGTAGATGGCTGGAAGGAGAGAAGGACCATAAAAACAGGAGGAAGGAATCAAACAGAAACACAAAGGATCGAGGAAGCTCGATAACAATCCAACACCGGCTTTGTAATGTACTGATATAGACTATAGAAATTTAAAAAACAGCATGCCACAATTTAAACTAAGTGTGGGCTGAACAAGCGGTAACCTCTGGTGTTGACGATTAAAACTGCAGTTCCCAGAGACCCCTTGTGACTGTCTCTAAATGCCAAAGATTCCCAAAGATTAATGCATGTTACCATGACAACCTGCTACCCCAATACTCATGACTATGAAACATTTGATTTGGCACAAAAAACAGCGTCTTTTTAAATGTGACTTAAGTTCTTGTTATCGTGTTTATGCTGTTTATACAAGTGTTGATCTATCTTGTAGTTTGTGTTGTTGAATATATGAATTACATTCACTGCGGTATGACAAGGTTATTAGTACGTTTCCTTTTACCTAACTAACTAGCTAACCTGCTAACAAAAACTATCCATTCGCATACGCCACCGAGGGGTGGGAAACATGGACAAAGTAACAGCGAGCTCCACCAATCAGAGACGTCTCTGTGGCACTCTATGATTGTGGGTATCAATCAATCAATCAATCAATTTTTATTTGTATACCGTCAACTCATAACAAGTGTTATCTCGATACACTTTACAAAAAGCAGGTAAAATACCTTACTCTTTGTCTTTTAGTAGGGTAGTGTAGTTCTTTGCCCCGATATCGTGAATAAACTGTGTAGTTCTTAAACAAGGTTGATTTCAGACAACCTTGTGTCTCCTACAGGAGCATAAATCATCGCTTCACTCTCAGGTAGCTCGTGGTCAGTCTACCTATGATGGTTATGACATTATGGCTAATAATCAAATCCGCTATTGGGAAAACTAACGAGATCTTACTTCCTGAACCACAATGTTATTAAGGGTGTGGCTCATTTGACTGACAGGTGGGTGTGTTCTCGCTATTTGCCACCTGCCTCATCATCACCTCTCTTTTTTTTCTGTTTCTTGATGGAATAAAAGTTTGCATTTCAATATGGCTAACGCAATAGTCAGGCTTCATAATGGCTTTTCAGAAACCAATCAATGACATCACTGAGGCAACGTCCATGTTTTATACAGACAACTAAGGATGTCAAAATTTCCAGTACTTAAGAACCATTCGATACCAAGAGTGTTAAAATTCCATTATTTTGCAATTTTGAAACAGTATTTTTTTTATGCTTTTATTTTGTACTTTTGGAAGTGGCTTAAGCTAAGAGTACTTTCTATGGTGTTTTGTTGTTTTGATGCCTTACTTTCTCGTCAGGTATACAATGGCGAACGTTCTCCAGGTAGGCGCTGATGTTCTCCACGTTGGTGAAGCGCAGCAGGATTTTGGCAAAGTCTTCTTCACTGATGGTGGTCATCCCTTTAGAGTAGGTCAGAAACTCTATCTCCAGCACCTCTGTCTGAAGGTTATCCATAAACCTGAAACACAAAAAGTGATAGAAACAGGAAGAGGGGGGGTTTAAGGGAATATAACCCGGTTATTTGGTTAATGTTTAAAACAGAAGCCCAATATTTTAAGATGTCAACTGCACATTTTCTTACCTGTAGAAGTCATCAAACGTAAGCTCCGCCTTCCCTTTCTTCCCAAAGAAATGCACCAACAGGGTGGTGTCAATGGTGATGCTCTCGTCTGCTCGCTGTTAACCATCAGAGAGGGAGGAATAAGCACCTGTTAGTTACTGATCAATACAAATCAAGCACTATGGCTGCAGAAGAAGCAGTGGGCGGGACAAGTCCATCATCAATCCAACATGGCGACCGTGGTGCCAGGCTTAGCAGGAAGCATCGAAACACCGCCAATCAAACGAAAGAGCTCAGACAACAGTCAGCGGCCATCATGACATCAACAAACCAGTCTAGGCAGCTAATAAAAAAACCTCTCAGGATTAGTACATTAACACTACGATAAAAGAATTGGTGGAACCAGGGGTGAAAGTAGTCCAGTACGGTCCGGTTTGGTCCGGTTTGGTCCAGTCCTGCGTTCCATTTAAAGACGCGGTGGCTGAACGCAGTACTGGAAAGAGGCGGGAGCAGCTGCCTGTCAAAACCCACATTCAAAACCAGACGCTTTTTCTCTTTAATAATTACTTCTAAGTCGTTCCGATATTCCTTCTGAACTGTCATGTGCTTTGTTTTGATCCGTGCTGGACGGAGCCATCTTCATGACTGCTAGTTAACGTGAGCTCGAGCTTCCTCCAGCGCGCTACAGCTGACGGATATCGAGGGCTGTGGAGTTCTGGCAGGTTTACGTTGTTTGCAAAATCTCCCAAGTAAAAATGTGTAGCAGAATACGTTTTGATGTTTCACGATATTCTGTTTTATTCCAACAGCACTGACAGAAGCTTAGACAAGCTGTGTGTGAGGTGACGATCAGGGATCGCTCTGTCACTCATTTCAACGCCATGCGACTTCACACAGCGCCTCTGAAAGCATTTCACTTATTGTCCCGGGACATCAATTTCAAGCGTTTTATTCCTTTCAACTCCATATAGGTTTTAAATATTGAAACATTTATTTTAAGGATGCATGAAGCCGAGGAGAGTTGAACAATAAGAAGCGATGAAGGTCGTGGTCGTCGTACCGGCGTGAGTTTGAAACTACTTTCACCCCTGGGTGGAGCTATTTAACTTCAGGAGGATTAAAATGTAGAGTACAAAGTTAAAATGGGGTGATGAGGTCAAATGGACAGACAGGTTTTTGTTCATTTGGATTCAAACAGTCGACATCCTTATTGTTTTTGAAAAGAAAATAAGGATAGCAAATACGAGTTATGGAGACATTTATATCTATGCTGCCTGGACTGGCAAGAAGTGTTGCTGCAGCAGCATGAAACAGACCGATACCGCTGAAGACACAAGGAGCGCTCAGGTAGCAAAGACAAATTAAATTACAAAGAGGAGTGGGGGTAAGCAAAACATAGAGGAGGACAGTTTGTCAGACAGCAGAGAAGAAAGAGACGACCACAGAGAGAGAGAGAGAGCAGGGAAAGATAACATGAATAACTATAACTATAAGACTGAGACAGAGAGTACACAACACTTAGCTGTTGAAAACACAAGGACACACACACACACACACACACACATGCGCTTTTCTGCCAATGCCACATCAACACACATCAACCGAACCTCAAATCACAAACAGCAGAGCGAGACAACACAACCACAGAAGCACAAATGCAGCGGCTGTGGGCCGATTCCACCTTTTTCCGTCCACAGAGGAGAATTGTAGTTTAATTTATTTGAAAGTTGTTCTGTTTATTTCTTTGTTCCTTTCATATACTTACTCCATGTGAATATATACATGTGTGTTTACTGTCTGACCTTCGTCATTTAAAACAGATTAAACATGCTTAGGGAGGTTCGTAATGTTTGCTCACACTATCATCTGTTGTTTACATTTCTTAAACCGCTTACAACAGAACAAGGTGACAGTGGGAAGATTCATCAGCCCTTAAGCAAACTGTTTTTAAGTTCGTACTTCACTGCTTGTATGTGTTGAAGGGATAGTGACGCAGGGTTGAAGCAGGTTGTCTGAGGCACTTGTCCAAAGTAAGTATTACTCAGGAGATCCAGCTCAGCACTGACGCTTGATGGAGAAACCAGTCGAAGGTTCTGGTGATGGATATTTGTAAACTGTGAGCCCAGGGTTATGAACCTTGAATAAAAATGTGACTACAATGTAAGTTTGTCAGCCTTGTGACTGCCTGGCCAACAGTCCAGGGTGTGACCGCACCTTTCGCCCAATGACAGCTGGGATCGCTCCAGCACCCCCGCGACCCCAAATGGGAAAAGCGGTTAATATATGGGATGGATTGATGTAAGTTTTGCAGTCCTGCAGTAATGCAGGTGTTGTACCATATCGCCATGGTGAAGAGGGAGTTGAGCCGGAAAGCAAATCTTTTGATTTATCAATCTACATTCAAACCCTCGCCTGTGGTCATGAGCTTCAGTCAGTGACCAATAGAATGACATCGTGGATACAAGCGACTGAATTGAGTTAGCCTGCTGCCACGACGACCCAGCCTCATAAGCGGAAGAAAATGCATATTTGGATGGATGTAAGTTTTCAGTTTGCACTGTTTTGTAATGTAAAATAACACAACACATGGTCCACATGTTATGCTAACCTTATCAAAGCCGTGTATAGCCTAGCTTCTATGGTGGCCGGTTTCTCAATAAAGGGGTCAAGCTGACGGCTTCTCCTGTGGCTACTATAGACAAGTACCTCAAACAACTCTGCTTGAACGAATCCAAACTATTTATTTAATGCAACATCAGAAAAAGGTGACAGTGCTGTTTCTGCAGTGTCATCACAAAGGGGTCTTAAAACGCCCATCTTTTCCCCGTCTTCCTGCCATGCCCCCCTCAGCCATCTCCCTGTCCAATCCAAGGCCATGCTGAGGTCATTGCAGACATCAGATTGTCTGGAATCTAATGTCGTATGAAGGGGGAAGAGCATGAAGCCATTTCCATTTCTAACATCATCATCATCATCATCATCATAACCACGATGCAATTCGTGGTTCTACCTCAAGAGTAAAATCCTAAAATCCAAAGTGGGATGATAAAACGTCAGACAAGATGACACAGGTTTTACAGAAGTTAAATAAAACAAAGTTCTTCAAGTGTGAAAACTGTACTTTCACACATTTGACAGAAGCTGCAGTAAGGGCCTGTGTCCAACTGGTGTTTTCTTCTGGGCAGAAAAGCGCTGACTGTGCACACGAGAGCGCTTGAATGTAGAGCAGTCTCTTGAAAACGGCCGCTGTATGACCGAAACTGCTCCGTTAAACGAAGGCCCCGCTATCACGGCTCTGATCAGACGGGGAGTAAGGACCTGACAGATCTTTTCATATGGTTGGCTGGTTGAAAAGAGTCCTGATGAAGTCAACAGTGCCCTTCTGAGAAATTTAAAGTTTTTAAACTCGGTGCGACCACACAAAAAAGGCTGACTCGCAAGAAAGACGCTGGGCACTGCGTCTTTTCTCTGGGCGGCAGTATGTTGCAGAAAACACTGTCCTCATTGGGAACAATTGAAAAAAGAAGCTAAAACGCTAGCTGGACACAGGCCTTTACTCGGATGCTTTGTGTGACATAAAATGTGTACATTCATTTCCTCAAGAACGAGCAAATGACTCGACGAGCGGGGATGATGTGATTAAGATGCCAAAACAACCACAGGTGATTGAAATGTAACATATATATCACACGACAGCGGCATCAACTTTCTTTGAGTCTTGTACACCCTTAAGGATTCAATTTATGACCCCTCAAGAGAGGCTAGGCCAAAAAATGTCATAAGCACTTCATGCTAGCAGCAATAATTATCTTCAGATTGTCTCAGGTGAATACGTCGTACAGGCCTTGAGGAGTAAAAGCGTCCCGTTCATCGAATGTAATAATGGGCAAAGCAGAAAAACAATCAGATAATTAATTATTAAATTAAAGATAATAAAAAAATCTCACAAATAAAATAACCCTGTAGATGTTCCAGCTGTCATCTATCAGATAGTTTTTGGACCGCCATAATTCCGGACGGTTTCTGGTTCACTTTGCGGTCCTCTCTTTGATCTGGGACTTATCATACATCTAAACCCAGACACACTGAAACCATTACAGACGTGTCATGTCAGCGTCTTATTTTCTGTCTCACTTAAGGTCTCTTCATTAAGCCTTTGATTTCTGACAAACAGGAAAAAAAGACTTTCTTCCTTTTATCTTTAAAGTGACGCAGCACTGACGTCTTTATGACACACGATCTGTTCATACATCTAGACAGCATCCAGGTGTGTTGGGTCTCTGCCTCTCGTCCCTCAAAAAAAAAAAAAAAAGCAGAGACGCCTAAAATCAATCTTTGTTCTCCTTCTGTAAATGGATATGTGATTAGAGATTTAGTTTTAGAAAAAAGGAGGAACTTTAGTAGTTCTGTTTGCATGTTTGTGTTAGCTTGTTTAGCTGGTTTGCCAGTTGTTTTGTTTGATTGGTTTAGTTGGTTTGGTTGACTGCTTGGTTTGGTTTAGTTGGTCTGGATTAGATGGTTTGGTTGGTTTAGTTGGTCTAGTTTGATAGGTTGGTCTGGTTTGGCTGGTTGGTCTGGTTTGGTTGGTTTAGTTGGTCTGGTTTGATAGGTTGGTCTGATTTGACTGGTTTAGTTGGTCTGATTTGACTGGTTTGGTAGGTTTGGTTGGTTTAGTTGGTCTGATTTGATTGGTTTGGTTGGTTTGGTTGGTGAAGTTGATCTGGTTTGATAGGTTGGTCTGATTTGACTGGTTTAGTTGGTCTGATTTGACTGGTTTAGTTGGTCTGATTTGACTGGTTTGGTAGGTTTGGTTGGTGAAGTTGGTCTGGTTTGATAGGTTGGTCTGATTTGACTGGTTTAGTTGGTCTGATTTGACTGGTTTAGTTGGTCTGATTTGACTGGTTTGGTAGGTTTGGTTGGTGAAGTTGATCTGGTTTGATAGGTTGGTCTGATTTGACTGGTTTAGTTGGTCTGATTTGACTGGTTTGGTAGGTTTGGTTGGTGAAGTTGATCTGGTTTGATAGGTTGGTCTGATTTGACTGGTTTAGTTGGTCTGATTTGACTGGTTTAGTTGGTCTGATTTGACTGGTTTGGTAGGTTTGGTTGGTGAAGTTGGTCTGGTTTGATAGGTTGGTCTGATTTGACTGGTTTGGTTGGTTTGGTTGGTGAAGTTGGTCTGGTTTGATAGGTTGGTCTGATTTGACTGGTTTGGTTGGTTTGGTTGGTGAAGTTGGTCTGGTTTGATAGGTTGGTCTGATTTGATTGGTTTGGTTGGTTTGGTTGGTGAAGTTGGTCTGGTTTGATAGGTTGGTCTGATTTGACTGGTTTGGTTAGTTTGGTTGGTTTAGTTGGTTGGTCTGATTTGACTGGTTTAGTTTGCTTGCTGTGGTTTGGTTGATTCAGATTCAGATTTTCTCCTGTTTCTATTTTTTGTGATGAAAGGAGGTTAGATGTAAATTATTTATTTTTATTAATATATTAGAGGTGCGATAGTTTGGTTAGAGGAAAATAAGTTTTGTTTATTAAATTGGCATTCGCCCTCCCTGGAGTTTGTTCAGTAGTTTGTGTTTTCTAGAATAAATCTGCATATTTGTCTGGTCATCAGTTTTTATGCAGCACTTAGGCCGGCCGTAAAGCTGTCTGATATTAAGTAAATAAATAAATAACAACCCTTGTAAGAGCCCGTCGGTGTAACATCAGGTAAACATAATGCCAACCTGATCATAACAAGCTCATCATTCCTGGAAGTGTGGCAGCAGCGTGAGCTCATCATCCCCACAAAGACGTAATGTTAACCACGCCCACCAGGCACGAGCCAACACCTGGTGTAAACATCTGTCTATTTGTCCATCTGTGTGTGTGTGTGTGTGAGAGAGCTTTAACAGACTTTGATCACAAAGCTGAAGGTAAAAACAGTAATTACTGATGTAAACACTAAACGGTCTTCCTCTCACCCTCCCTCTCTGTGAGTAATACGTCGGAGGAAGAGCTCGTCGTCGCACTGTAGACTGTCGGTCACTCACACCTCTCAGGGTAAAAACAGATAACCCCCTTTCTTCTTCCTACCTATCCCCTTCTCTCTGGGTGTTTTTCCTTCTTTCTGCCCCTGCTCTGGTTTCTCTGATTTCCTTTCTCCTCACTCAACCCGTCATTACCTCCTTCACCTGACAAACATAAAGGTGATGTGCTCTTTGCTTCCCTGCCTCCTCCTCCTCAGCCTTTCAGTCAGTCCCTCCTTCTCCAGACAAAAGCAAAGAGGTATAATGGTGACTAATCTGTTGAGTAAACACATCCCTCTCTAAATACAACCTGCTTCTCTCTTTTCCACTAAATGCATTTCCCGAACTGCTTCTCTCCCCGCCCACTTTGTCCCTCGACTTTTGTTCTCTGTGCTGACCTGTGTCGTCTTCTTTGGGCCTCTCTCACCTGTTTGTTGTCCCTTTGATTTTATCTCCTCCTCACGTTTACAGCTTATCTGATCAGGTTTCTGCTGGCTTGTTACAATACCAACATTTGGGTTCTCTTCAATTATCTGCTTTTTTTGATCTCCCATGTTTTTGTTTTAAGACGATTAATTCAATTTTTAACGTCCTTGTTTTTTCTCCTTTTTGTCTACACTGTCCCCCTTCGATCGTGTGATTCGTCTGTCCTGTCTGTCTGACAACGAGGCTGATGAAAGACTGCTCTGTGTAAATACAAGGTCAGCCACATTACGCTCCACTGTCATTACCTCCACCTCAGCTTCCGCTGCCACCACAGCTCACAGCCTCTCATTAGTCAGCTAGCCTGTTAGCTCTGTTAGCTCGTATTGTTAATCATTGAACTATTTAAGACGTATTAGAAAAACAACTACAACCCCATTCCCTAAAAAGTCCGGACTTTGTGTGAAATGTCAATAAAAACAGAATGTGATGATTTGCAGAATGTTTTAACCCGTTATTCGTTTGAAAACAACACAAAGACGACAAATCAAATGTTGAAACTAAGACATTTGATGCATGTTCCAAAAAAAGTCGGGACAGGTTGTTTACCACAATGTTGCATCACTTTGTACTTTCAACTAAACTAAGCGAAAGCGTTTTAGGAACTGAGAAGACACATTTCTTTGATTTTGAAAGTGGATTGTTTTACCACCATATTGTTAAATGTAGGATTTCAGTTGTTCAACACTTGAGTGTCTCCTTTGTCTTATTTTACGCTGTGGGCGTTGTCTTTCAGAAATAAGCAAGACATTCCCTGGAAAATAAGTTGTCTAGTTCCATTGTTGTCAGCATTTCCACCAAGTCAATATATCGTCAATCGACAGCATCGACAGCTGTTCCTGAGAGCGCTAATTAGAATCAAAATCATCCTAAATATCATCATTATCAGTATCAGTAAGGTCATAGGTGTTCATAAAGAGCTGGGTCTTTAGCTTTTTCTTAAAGATGCAAAGGGACTCTGCAGATCGAGTTTGTAAGTTTGTTTTATAAGCGTTTCACACATTTTCTTTTGTTGACACTGTCCCAACATGTTGCTGCCATCATCGATCTTTCCAAAGACAAGCAGATATCTCTCAATTTTTATTTAGATATTACACAGTGGTCCAGCTTTTATTTTGAAATGAGAATGTGTTTTTCTATTAATTTGTGCAACTTTGTTTTGAATCTATGACAAATCCCAGTGATGTTGATGTAGAACCTTTGAGGACCATCCACCCACAAGCGACCAGTATTTGAAATTCTGAAGTCAGGAATACTTTTGACTTATTTCCTCTAGATCTATACACGTTGGTAAGTATTCTGTAGATGTAACGGACTATTCTTTTCAAATTAAAACATACGCTGTACGTGTTTGTATGTGCTCTGCAGGCAGCCTTGTTATCATTACACAAGAGTCATTAAACATGTTGTGGTGTAAAGGAACAATTGGACAGCAAAGCTACAACACTGACCACAACACAGCACAGATAACGAGGCACAGATTCACATACAAAAGCACGATGAAGAGACCAAAAAAGGAGAGCAGGTGAGACACAGAACAGGTCATTAAACATTACAATACCTATCATCCAACCAGCATTACGGAACCAATACTGTGACACCGGTACAACAGATACAAATCTGCACAAACAGTTATCAGCAAGAACAAATAAGAGCTCATCCAAACAGAAAAGATGGTCGGGATGGAATAATGGATTGATGGTAGTTTACTTTCATATAACATGAGGTTAAAGTGTGACAACTAACTATGGGAAGCGGAAAGGCTCAAAACCTCTATTGGTGTTAAAACGTAAAATATGTTCATCTTAAAGGAGCAGTATGTAACTCTGTCACCTAGTGTTTAAAATGGGAACTGCAGTCCAAATTCAAACATGAGAGAGAACTGTCTCCCCCCACTCCTCTCTAGAGTCGATGCTCACGCAGGTTGTCATGTGGTGGACACTGAAGCTTCAGTGTTTATCCAGCTCTGCATCGCTCTGTAAACCTTTCTGCGTTCTAACCTCTCTCCATTTTTCAAAAGCATCTCCAATATTGATCCTAGTTTGAGCACGTTTCTGCTCGTGGAGCTTATTAGAAACATGCAGAGGCTTTTTAGGTCTGGTACAATCACTTCTATCTGAACCAGTTCTCTTGCCTGCTTCCATCGCTGCAACACCTGTTGGTTTGACCTGATAACTGCTCTCATATACGACAAACCGAGGGGCGTCCAAAACGGCCGTGTGGGGGTGTCTTAAAACCGTCTCCCTTCTCTGGTCCAAACAAATCCAGAGCATTCAGGACCAGAATCTAAAGTTAGAAGGAGGACATACTGGCTGCTGCATTGTTGTCAGAGAAGCCAGCACTTCAACATGTTTCCTTAATGTCTGATCATATAGTAAGCTCACTTTATCATTTATCAGATCTTAATGATTGGACCTTTGAGATGTAAAAAAATTACTTGTTAAGGGGTTATTTTTTGACGTCTAGACGTTATATTTTGAAATGTATTTTGAAAACAAATTTGACGTTTTAACACCAACGTCGCTCCAGAGGTTTTGAGCCTTTCCAGTTTCCACAACTAACCTACATTTTATACAAGGCAAAGGTCTGGAAAGGTACCAGATAGACGAATCTACGACAAGTTAATCTGTGAGCGTTAACAGCATCAAGCCCAACCAGAATGAAAATACTTACATGTGTTGGATTTAAAGTTCATAAAACTTTAAGCCCTGAAGCCGTGTTGCTCCAGAAGATATAGATTTTTGCCCTTACGCTCACTTGAAGGTAAATATTTCTGGTTTTATTCTGGCCAAGTTTGATGCTGTAACATAACGCTGAATCTATGGGGCGGGTCTGATTCTAACCATACAGGGAACTGAAGAGTAGAAGTGATGGATGACATATGGAAGGATGTAGAAACAGAGGACAGTTGGGTCTATGTACCTCCGCCAGGTCCGAAAAGAGGACTTGACTGGCGCCTCGCCTCAGAACGTCCCAGTAACTCCGCACCACAAACTCCTGACTGTCTTTTTTTAGCACCTGTGGGAGCGAGGTCAAGCAGGGCCAGGGTCAGTTCACCTCCGACTCGACCACTTCAGGAAGTAAACGTCATTGATCACTCTTTAATTTTTACAAACAGAATCAAAAAGTTATTTCCAGAAGACTTAAATCCTTGTGTTAGAGTACACATGATTTATATTTACAACAGGGTCCCACACAGTATTCATAGATAATAGATTTATCAAGATAATTCTGATTAAGCATCTTGCACTTATCGAGCTGCCTAATAAAACAGCAGCCATGTTTTTTTTATTTTTATGAGCGAACTATAGACCAAGCGTCTCCGACATGTCGACCACATCTCCTGGGTATTAAGTAGCTTGCCAAGAGGTTCAGAGGTTTTAAAAATGGATGCATCCTCAAAGCCTCTTTCCACCTCGATTCAATCAAATACCCAAACTTCCCGACCCCGCCAGTACAAAATAATAAGACAGAACCTAACCAATCACTGCAATGCAGCAGGAACCTTTTATCTAAAGGTCGGCTCAGTTACGCTGTGCGCTCACTGTGTTAAAGCGAGGACTTCTGTGCTGTTAGCATTTAGAGTTAGAATTAAAGTTATTAGTTCTTTTAGAAAGAGACGTCTTCTAATCATAGAAATGTTGTGGAAAAATAGTTGATCAGTGGTGGTCTTGACCGGTTTTGATTTAAAATCCACCCAGAGTCCACCAACTCTGACAAGACGGGTAAAAATGCTTTTTATTCCGAGACGAGACTGAGACCAGTGGTCTCGAGACCCAGACCGCTTTTAAGTACTACAGCACTAGAGGTCAGTAATGACATTTTAGAGAAGTTGTTCTCATGTGTATTGAGAAGAAGTGAAATATCTATTGTTTTTCAGTTGTTCTGTTTCATTCTGCGACTTCAAAAGCTAACACTTGTTTCTCTGCCTTTCTGTAGAATCAACAACAAACAAAACCTGAATAAACACTAACATCTCTGAAGGATCTCTGAAGCAGATAAACTATTATCCGTATCCTTCCTCAGTTAGAGTGTATTCTGTCTTTATGAAAGACGAGCCCGGTGTTGTCAAGCTGTTGACCACCCACCTAGCTCTGCTCTCCAGGGAGAACGCAGCGGCAGCCATTTTAACGTGACCCCGCACCGCTCTTAACTTCACAGTGACAATGCAGCTATCCATCACAGAGCTGACAGGACAAGGGCCGTGTGTGTGTGTGTGTGTGTGTGTGTGTGTGTGTGTGTGTGTGTGTGTGTTGAACAGAGAGAGAGCGAGAGAGAGAGACAGGAGGGAAGGAAGGGAAAAAAAATGCAAAAAATGTGTCTGCCAGCCTACATTAAATGTGTCTGACATTTTTACTACATTGTCCTCCATCTTCTCTAAATCTATAACAACACAACATCTCCACTGTTTACTGTTTAGTAGGAATGTCAAGATACTCTTAACTCTCGATACGATACTCATCAAAATACAAATTTGCCATGATGTACTACCAAAGTTTGGTCCTTACAGCTGACTCTAATGTGTTCCTCATCTGCCCGAACTCCTAAAAACATCGCTGCATGTAGTCATCTCTGTGGATCTTGCAATTATTTGGGCGATTATAAGGGTTAGGGCTTCAAATCCACCTCCCTCATGATCAGGGTTTCTTAAAGTCAAATTAGCTGAAAATGGAACCATTTGTCTTTTTTAAAGATTTATCCGAGGGCTTATCATGCCTTTATTGGAGAGACAGGACAGTGGACAGAGCCGGAAAGTGGGGGGAATTAATCGGAAATACGCTGCTCCTCTAAAAATGGAGACTGTGGAGGAGTAGGTGGACTACAACAACAATGGCGGACTCTCAAGTTCTGTTCCTGCTGATGACTCCCAGTCAACATTTTCCTGAAATGTCAACTCTTTCTACCTCAGCGCTCTGTGGAAGGACAGAGTGTGTGAGCATGCACGTATTGTTTCATTAGAAAGTCACACTGCCATCTACTGGCCTGCAGCGTTTTCAGTTGTTTTTGTAGCCACACAACAGCTGCGACTTCCTGTGCATATTCAGGCGTCTTAAAATCTCCTGCTCTCTATTTGCCTTAAAAGGAACACACGCGCTGCCAAACAGACAACACAGGGCCTAGACCGGTCTGAAACGGTCTCTGTCTGATTGCTTCAGAGAGCCCCGAGTCTTTCTAAATCACATCACTCTCTTTTTGTAGGAGTTCATCTCTCCTGACCTCTTAAATCTATTACTCCTCTTCTGGCTTCTATCTCTCCATTCATCCCTCACTGTGTAATCATCCCTTGATCAATCACCCAGCCGAGCTGACAGATGGACACTGTCTTGTAGGAAGTCATTCTCTTTATCCGTCCGTCCTTTCAGGGAGTCTACTGTGTACATTGTAATGACTACAGAGGATCAGGTGGACTGTGTCGGGGTTAAGGCTCTCTGAAAGGCCAGGTCAGGGAACAAAAGTGGGTGACAGGCACATTAAAGAGTCGCCTGAGTATCACAGGATTCATGAAAAATCACACAAAACAAGTTTAATAGAATCGCCAGACTTAAAAGGAAAACCAGTGCTGCATGTCAGACTCCCATAATTCACATCTTATGCTACGTGCCAAAGTCATAAAACAATCAATATGATCCTCATTCTCTTATTTGCTTTATTACAGAGAGAGTAAGTCTTTAACAACGACACTGTCTTCACATCATAATGAAGTAAGATTGAGTAACGGCTAGCTTGGTATTCAGCCTATTCACCCTATGAGGTTTGAGAGGCTTGAAGCAGTCTTGTAAATTATCGGGAACTGTCTGTGTGGGTTCTCAGTGATCCGGTTCATGGTAAATTCAAAGCTCGATCCAAAGGCAAGTGGACTGGTGGAGGATCTTGAAGACGTTTCACCTCTCCTCCAAAAGGCTTCTTCCGTTTTAAACTATCTGGTTTTCTAGCTCCATCCACCACATAGTTTAGAACGGAAGAAGCCTTTCAGGAGGAGAGGTGGAACGTCTTCAAGATCCTCCAACACTCCAGTTCCCTTTGGATCAAGCTTACAAATTATCGGGGAACTATCGCATGATTTGCAGAGCGAGCCGTTTAGCGCCCTCTGCAGACTTATCCTGGGATTACTCCAACATATGTTTACCTCATTTATAACACTGTATGTGAGTTTTAAAAGGGGGATCAGCATTATGGGTCACCTTTAAAAAAAAAAGAGACTGGGGGAGGGGGGTTATGGCTTTGGATACATACGCTGTTCATGGGGGCAACCTGATATCCATAGAGCTGCATACTCTAACACACAGAGAGAGAGAGAGATAGAGAGAGAGAGAGAGAGAGCAGCACAGAGCATGCATTTAAAGAGAAAAAGGAGAGAAGGTAAAAGACATGTTAGTACATGCAAGGAAAGAGGCTGTGGATACACTATGCAGAGGGATGTGTCATTTTCAACACAGCTATGATTACTTTTTACAACGACACACACTTTGCACTACAACTCTGCTCTTCCCACTGATGATTCGTGCAACTCTGTGCAAGAAAGTGACAAATCTGTCTCTATCTGAAGGACGGACGTGAGCCGGCCCACCCAGGTATGGCCTATGTGATGGAAACATGGAAACACTGCCTTATATTAGCCCAGCCTGACTGATTCCACATGTGGCTCTTGGAAATAAAAGGTGTAATGTGTTGCTGTAATCATAGAAGAGTTGAAAATGACGACTTATTCTTAGAGTGTATCCAATCCAACAAGTAAACAGTATGGTTAACTTTCACAGTAAAGAGAGATCACCTTGTATAAGCAGTATTTCTATTAGGCTGCATGCACTCACAAATGGTTACATGAAGGGTTAACCAACTTTACGACCTGTTTATGTACAAATGATGATTAGCTCGGATGATGATGTGTCATTTTAAATACATCCACATGTACAATTTGACACAGCACTCTCTCTCTCTGCACGTTAAAGGAGCAACATGTAAGATGTGTAGAGACTGAAAAAATGTAGGTTAGTTGTGGAAACTGGAAATGCTCAAAACCTCTGGAGCGACGTCCGTGTTAAGACGTCAAATTTGTTCTTCTTAACATTTCAAAATATAACGTCTAGACGTCAGAAAATAACCCCTTAACAAGTACATTTTTTACATCTCAAAGGTCCAATCATTAAGATCTGATAAATGATAAAGTGAGCTTACTATATGATCAGACATTAAGGAAACATGCTATGTTGAAGTGCTGGCTTCTCTGACAACAATGCAGCAGCCAGTATGTCCTCCTTCTAACTTTAGATTCTGGTCCTGAATGATCTGGATTAGTTTGGACCAGAGAAGGTAGGCGGTTTTAAGACACCTCCACACACGGCCGTTTTGGACGCCCCTTCGGTTTGCCAGATATGAGAGCAGTTATCAGGTCAAACCAACAGGTGTTGCAGTGATGGAAGCGGGCAAGAGAACTGGTTCAGATAGAAGTGATTGTACCCGACCTAAAAAGCCTCTGCATGTTTCTCATAAGCTCCACGAGCAGAAACGTGCTCAAACTAGGATCAATATTGGAGATGCTTTTGAAAAATGGAGAGAGGTTAGAACGCAGAAAGGTTTACAGACCGATGCAGAGCTGGCTAAACACTGAAGCTTCAGTGACCACCACATGACATCCTGCGTGAGCATCGACTCTAGAGAGGAGGGGGGGGAGACAGCTCTCTACAATGTTTTGAATTTGGACTGCAGTACCCATTTTAAACACTAGCGGTCAGAGTTACATATTGCTCCTTTAAGTAACAACAAAAGAGATGCTGTGCCACATTACACTCATGGATGTTTAAAAATGACTCCAGAGTAACGTTTCCTCTTTATTGTTGACATTCAGAATATTCTTTGTATTTTAACTTCTCCACTCAGATGAAAGCAGCACAACTGACGTCCATGTACATACAGACATTAAATCCATGTTTTTACTTTTAGCTGTAACGGTGGTTATTAGCAGTGTAATTACATTCTCCATCCATTAACACACACACGTCTCTCCTCACACATAAAAAACCCCCTCCGCCTCAGTTACCAGTTTTCTTACCAACTGTGCCGACTTCTCGGCATCTCCTCTCCGCCCTTTCTTCTCATTTTTCTTGCGGAAGATCTCCTGAAGCTGAAACAAGAGATCAAACCTTAAACTCAAAGTTCAGCGTGAAGTTTAAAAGTTTAAACTCACACAACCATTCGCTCATCGGGGCAACATGGTCTTTGATGACTTTGTCAAAGTCATGAAGAGAGTGTCGGTTTGCCAGTTTGACATTTGAAGGGACCTATCGTTTTAGGGCAGCACCATTTTTTTAAATAACATAATAATTTGAATAAATGACATTTGTCGTTTTCACATCTGCACTCCTGAAAATATCTATATAATGTCAGGGAATAAACTTTTTCATAATTTTTTTCACAGGGAATAAATGTCAACACCCCCTCCAACTCACTCCAGGTGAATTCTCCTGATTATATCCTGCTGCGTTCTCACATCAGCTCACTCTGACTTTCTGCAGAATAAATACGAGGAGGCTGGAGGAGAAACTCAGAAAAAAAGTCAGAGAGAAACATTCAGCTGTTTGTGTTCACACATGACGCTGAGCCTGGAAATATCAGGAGTTTTTTGCAGGTGTGAAAGCCTTACTTGTAGTCTCTTTCTGCTACAAGCAAAGTCATGAAAACAAGATAATCAAGATGAAATGATTACTGTTATTTTCATTCATTGCATGTTTAAGTGTTCAGAGATAATCAAGCAGCCTTTTTTAAATACAGCACGATAGTAAACACTTCATTATAGGAGTTTATATCCTGGAACAGTACAAGAGTTTTAATGAGCAGCAGTCAACGTGCGGGTTTATCTAAACTAAGAAATTCACTGAAAAATAAAATGATGGGATAGATTTTCTCCCAGGATCAGAGACTCACCACCATGAACTCCCTCTTGTCCACCATCTGGTTGCCGTCCGCATCAAACATATTGAAGGCAATCTTAAAGCCAGCGTGGGGTTCTGGAGAACAGAGAGGAGAGCACATAGGGTGAGAGTGTGTGTGTGTGTGTGTGTGTGTGTGTGTGTGTGTGTGTGTGTGTGTGTGTGTGTGTGTGTGTGTGTGTGTGTGTGTGTGTGTGTGTGTGTGTGTTGAGCGATTTCTAAATCCAGAAATAGCATGGTGAAAAAGTGGCATAGGCGAAACATGCGGGAGACGAGGCAGATGAATCCATATGGAATACGAGCTACAGCTGATATTGGATTTTTCTGCACCATTCAACCTGATTCTTATCGATCGTGTGAAGCTGGTGATCCTTCAAAATGAGTTTCAGCTTGGTCAAATTTATATGAAAATACCAGAACAGAGACGTTTGCTGCAGAGAGCTACAAAACTAAAACTGTCCACATCAGCGCATGTGAATGGGGCGGCTGTGGTTCAGTGGTAGAGTCGGTCGTCTCTCAGACGGAAGGTTGGGGGTCGATCCCCAGCTCCTGCAGCCACATGAGTGATGGCTCTTAACCCAAAGTTGCTCTACACCTGGAAATTGTACCCTCAAGTAGACGAGTCAGATTAGCTCCTCATCTGACATTGTTGTTGACAAAACTAGTATCAGAAGCCACGCCCCTTCTTGATTTTGATTAGTCAGTGAGGAGGAAGTAACATCAACCAGCTCAGCTGACGCTGAGGGCGATTTTTCACTCTGGACATTGAACCTGAAAACGCTCAACCACATTTGTTTTGAAAACGGGCCCTACCAGTGTACAAAACGCCGTCTGTGGACACAGGCACTTAAAGGTCACATGTGTCCCTAGTCCGTCTACAAACCCCCCAACTGTCCATCCTCTCCATCTTTTCCCTGCTCCACTTTTCAGAAATGTGTGCTCAAACAGGCAGTTTGGAGATTTTCCCTTCATGACATCACAAAGGGCAGTAACCCCTCCCCCAGGTGGGTGACACTCCCACAGCTAGGTGTTTGTTCTGCCCTCTGAGTCTGTCTTCTCACTGTAAACAATAGGACATGGAGCGAGAAAGACCGAGACACTTAAGCCCTTCCAGAGAGGGGGCGTGGTCAGCCACACCTCATTTACATATTTAAAGGTACAGACACAGAAACAGCCTGTTCTGAGCAGGGCTGAAATAGAGGGGTTTAAATTAGAGACTTATTTACACTGGTTGAAGAGGAGGAGAATGTGAGACCTTTAAATGCACAGTATGTAGATTTCACCACCAGGGGGCTCTCAATCAAAACAATAACAAAAGATGACGTCGAGTCGACCGTAGTCATGACGACAGGGTGAAACCGACCTGAGGAAGAGAATATGTTTACAGACGAGCTAATGTATCCGAGTATAATCTACATGACGTTTTTATCACAGCAGCACATACAGCAACAGTACGCCAGCTTTCAGCAGCAGCTCACGCCTTCTCAAACGTAAAATCTGGTGTTTCCACGGCAACGATTAACATGCGGTGTCTGTCATGGCGAAGGCCAAAACAAGGCAAGTCCAGTTAAAACTCTAAAATGAAGGATTTCTCTGGCTAACTGTTTAGATATTTAAGTGTTTAATTCTAATTTTTCTGTATTTAAAAAAGAGCGCTGAGCAGAAGGGAAACAGTAACTCCAGGGGAAACAGAGGCAGACCTGGTCAACATTTAGGAAACTGTATTCAGTAATAAGAAAATGAATTTGACTTGACTGATACGGCAGTAAGCCTCACATTCCTGTCTCCGTTTAAGTTTTCAGAGTGTAAGTGGAGGTAGTCTTCTCTTTAACGTCTGTGTTACCCCAAGGGGAAGGGGAAACCCAGCAGTCATAATTGCCTCTTGTTAAGTTCTGGGTGGGCCGAAGTTTAGTTTCTATCATGTACCTCAGCTAACCTTGTTCTTCTGAAATACGTGCCGCAAAACTGCTGAAGTGAAACGAGAAATCAAGAAGAAGAAGAAGAGAGTAAAACATGAAGTGAAGGAGGCTGTGAGGAGAGAGACTCACTTGTCAGGATGCAGAGCAGGAACAGGTACTCTGTGTACGAGATGATGCCTGTAATAAAACCAAGACACGGGGAGTTAAAGAAAAGGTCACATTCAACACACACACACACACACACACACACACACAGTGTTTACAGATGTTCAAAGAGCGTGGGCCTCCTGACACACACTCACACACATAATCCTTCCTTTCATGAAGATAGCATCTTAAAATGTGTCTTCTCGAGCCGAGCCGCCAAGAGCCATTTGGCCACACACCGTTTCTTTTTCTACACCCCGAGTGTCCAAAGTAAAGACCCTGGCTGGTGGGACAGTGTGTGTGTGTGTCTCTGTGTTTGGATAAGCAAGTGAAAAATGTTTCAGGAGATGATCCTTTCTTGCCTAAGGCCCATTTAGGAATCTTTGTAGCTCCATCTCATCCCTCTCTCCCTCTGTTTCGCTTTCTGTCTGATCGCTTAGATAGTTCAGGGTGACTCGCTTGAGTGTTACGGGAGACTGCTTTCTCATGCATGTGTGTGTTTGTGTGTGTGTGTGTGTGTGTGTGTGTGTGTGTGTGTGTGTGTGTGTGTGTGTGTGTGTGTGTGTGTGTGTGTGTGTGTGTGTGTGTGTGTGTGTGTGTGAAGGTGAACATGACACCAGTCAAGGCCTGTGTGAGTTTTTGTGTTTTCCCGATGCTCGACTGTTTTGTGTCGAGGAGCTGGTTTGGAACTGAATTCTCTCTTCTGCATGTAGCCCGAGCTGTGCAAACACCAGGAGATACACTCTG
Source organism: Labrus mixtus (assembly GCF_963584025.1). Classification (NCBI taxonomy): domain Eukaryota; kingdom Metazoa; phylum Chordata; class Actinopteri; order Labriformes; family Labridae; genus Labrus; species Labrus mixtus. The sequence continues at coordinate 13,046,645 of NC_083613.1, forward strand.
ACACGTCTCGGGTTTCTCAAATACATTCACCATGTTTACACTCACCAAGTCTCAGTGATCAACGCTTCATAATGAGCTGGATTCACAGATTTCAACACACATGTTAACGTGGGAGAAACTCTGTACGAGACCAGCTGTGGGATATTTCAGTTTGTGTTTCACTCCTTCATGATAAGAACTTTTAAGAAGTAGTGTTGTCACAATAAGAGATTATTAAACGTGTACGATTCTAGTGAATCAAACTATATTGACACCTGTTCTTATATCACCACGGCAACAAAAATACAAGTACTACTGTAGGTCCACCCGATATGAGGTTGAGTCTCATTTACATTGACAAAAAATGCTGGAAGACTCTTGAGTTTGAACCAACGTTTGGTTATAAATACTTTCATGGTGTTTTGTCCCTTCAGGCTCTCCGTAGATAGTCGTCCTCAGTGTCTCCCTGTAGTCTCAGTGATGTAAAAGAAGGACACTGCTGCATCTTTGAATGTCTCATTTCACTTTAACAAACTCTCAGACAGCTCAGCTGACGAGTCCAAAGTAATATCCACCTTATGACATCACACATTGACCTTATGACATCACACAATGACCTTTCTTACCGTTCCTTTGAGCTGTTTGACCTCAGTTTGGGATACCTAACCACTTCCTGTTTCTGTGCTTAACTTCCTGTCCTAACCTTCCATCTACCAGATAGGCCTTACTGTATTTCAAAATAACAGCACGGTTGAATTCAAACAGGAAGGAAAGTAACCACAGTTTAATACCCTAGTAAGATATTAGCTTAATGCATAGCAACATTTTTTATTTGAACATTTATTAACACCTATGTCAAGGCAGCGTAATCATAAAGCAACACAGGCAGCAGCAAGGATCAAGCTACTTAGCCTACAACCCACACACACACACACACACAGCCCCCCCCCCACACACACACACACACACACACACACACACACACACACACACACACACACACACAGAAGCGCACACACACACACACACACACACACACACACACACACACACACACACACACACACACACACAGAAGCACACACACACACACACACACACACACACACACACACAGTCAACATTGTTCTGGCAGCTCCGTGCATTCCTTTGTCATTCTCAGAAATCCTAAGTCATCCCAAGGATTTTAACTGTCCTCACTCATCATGGCATGAAGAGACGAGCATGTACTGACATCAGCAGACACACAAACACACACACACACACGCACACACACACACACACTCACACACACTCACACACACACACACACAGATAACTGTGAATAAACTTGTAAAAGAGGAAATGAGAGGTTTGGAGGAAATATAAACGAAAAGGTATATTAGAGAGGGATTGCTGAATGTGTGTGTGTGTGTGTGTGTGTGTGTGTGTGTGTGTGTGTGGTCTTGGCAATATGCCAACAATACTTTGAACAGACCTGCAGTGTATATAAATACAATGTCTTCTTCGTCTTGAAGACTCAGTAAAGGTTTACAATCGTTCCCTCTTTTGTCTCCTCTTATACAAAGTTATTCCCTTTCACACTTCTTGGGCCGTATTTGTACGATCCAAAGAGCACGGCGTAAAGCCCATGGTGCAACGTGTAGGGCGTGTCTAACGACTTTCTGGTCGAGATAGACTGTTACTCAGTGGTAGAGTTGATCGTCAATTTAGTGCAGATTAAAATGTTCTGATTTAATATGAGGAGAGGAGAGGAAGGAGGAGAGGACAGGACAGGACAGGAAGGAGAGGAAGGAGGAGACGAGAGGAGAGGAGAGGAAAGGAAAGGAGAGGAGAGGAGAGGACAGGAAGGAGAGGAAGGAGAGGAAGGAGGAGACGAGAGGAGAGGAGGAGATTTTTATTTTTAGTTCTTTCAGCAGGTTGTTTGGCTCTAAGGAAGGACAGCATGACTCCAACCCCGGATTAGAGACACCTACAGTGACACACACACACACACACACACACACACACACACACACACACACACACACACACACACACACACACACACACACACACACACACACACACACACACACACACACACACACACACACACACACACGCTCACAAGCACTGTGTAGTCACACATAAGCAGGTACGCTGTGGAGCTGAGAGAGTAACCTAAAGTGTTTGCATTTGTGTTAGTGTTTGCTATTATACCTGCTTTTTTTAGAGTTTGAGAGTGTGTGTGTGTGTGTGTGTGTGTGTGTGTGTGTGTGTGTGTGTGTGTGTGCACTCTCTCACCTCGTTCTCTCAGGTTGCGGAACAGTTTGGAGGATCCTCTCCATACGGGCGGAGTATCTGTCAAAATCTTCTCCAGCTCCTGATGAGCATGCACAAAAACACAACATTTTAAAATGACTCGTCCGACGTGCATCACACAACAACAAACATACGAAGCATGAGAGGGAACGAGAGAGAGAGAGAAAGAGAGAGAGAGAGAGAGAGAAAGAGAGAGAGAGAGAGAGAGATAGATAAATAGAAAGAGAGAGAGGACAACATGCCATGAAGATGCAGGAGGAAAAAATGTTCCTAGAAACTATCGATTGGAGCGGCACAAGTCAGATATTCTGCTGTTAAATGTAATTCTCTTCGAGGTCGATATCAGCAGATAGAGATGATGAACAGATGCATCCCTAGCTTGAAGCAATAGACTTTTTCGGAACGCAGGAACATCCTCATAGTTCTAGGAACGGTTGGAAACTCTCCTCTTTTTTTTTTTATTCATTCCACACCACAGGAACTATGAACTATTTTAGTTTGTTGAACCGGGTTAAGAGGAACCTTTTGAGCTCCTGCTTCAGAGTTAGTACCAAGGCGGTGCAAATGCAGACACAAAATACAGTTCCCATGCTTTGCAGTACTCAGGGAACTCTCTAATGGATAGTTCATCTTCAACAAGGACCCAGAACTGTTTGGTCTGAAAACACTGGATGTTTAATTAGGAGGTTCCCCTTTTGTTTGTATATTGCGCTATAACAGCGTTGATAGCTAACAGATGGGGGACGATTCAAATCAATGGGACAAAATAAATACAGCAGTTCTCAAATGCTTTCACCAGCAGAGGGTGCTATTTACTTTTGGCCTCTGTTGTTTGAAGTCAGGAGCAGAACAGGAAGACAGTACAGTTACGGCAGTATCAAGTGAAGATGTTGAGATGGAGAGTGTAGTGTGTCTTGTTTCAAAGCGAGGATTTAGAAGCAAAGTGAGGACAAAAGCTGTGTGCAAATATTGGAAAAGACAGAGGAACGACACAAACAGCACAACATACGTGATGCATGACACTACGGTAGGAAGATGAAGACACCAAAACATATTAAAAACATAAAGATGAACCCTCTCCCCTCGTAAATCACTACATGCAGCAAGGTTTTAAGGATTGCTCTCACTTCCCTTCTTCACCTACATTACTTCCTTTAGTTCACTTCCTGGTTTCTCCTTTCCTGTCCCTTGATTGGTTGCACTCTGTCACTCGTTGGTTACATTGAATTCACCCAGTCACTCCTTTTTGAAAGTCTGCACTCCCTTGAACTCACTCTATTGACCTTCAGCACTGATGTTTGAAATCTCCCATGTGTGTGTTTTTGTCTCCCCCTTAATTGAACCTTTGTCTTGAATTTGAAAAACTAAACCTTTAAACCACTTGGCTGAGGCCACGCCTGCGGAGGCTCTTTGAAGTGTCACAGTTTCCTGTTTTCTTTCAGAGTTCTCCAGGTAGCAAAATCAGATTCTCACTATCAGGATGAGGCCTTATCTCTGTTTTTAAAATCAGGATATGCGATAATATTCTAACGCTACATGTAAAACTGCTGCTACACACAGAACAGCCTCTGATCATGTGCTGCAAAGTCCAGATTTGACTGTGCAGGGTTTACAAGGACTGCTACAGATGTAACATGCAACAGATGCCAGCCACAGAGGCATTAAGAGTGTGTCTCCCACCTGTTTGGTCAGGGACCTCCAGGGCCTCTTGTCTGCCGGGAACGAGACAAAAGAGGAGAGAAGAAGAAGAAGGAGGAGGGGAAGAGGAGAAGAGAGTTTGGGTGGGCTTGGTCAGATAGCATCTGTATGATCTAGGAACGGGTCTTAATGTGCTTGGTACTGTCACAACAGGCACATACACACACACACATTGTATATACACTGTCATCATCACGGGCCCATTTGTAGCGTCTAAAGTGCCCTGTGCTCGTCTTTGTAGTTTGTGGAATGTCCCCGTAAAAGCAGATACTACTTTTGTTCTGTTTTATACAACAAAGTTCATCTAATTCAACTTCAAAGGAGGCATCAGAGGATGTCGGCCGCTGAGAGGTTATGTGCTGCTGTATCGTGTGTCAGTGAGCCGGGGCAGATGTAAACACACACATACAGGTGCACGGTTTGCACGCACCTATCACCCATTAGCTGCAGGAGAGAACGGTGCGTGCACAGGTGTTTTTGATCATTTTAACCTTTGAGAACAATTCAAACCACTTAAAGGGAATAATTCCTAAAGTGTCGGGTTAGGATGGTTTAATCGTTGAGAGAAAGCATAAATGGACGCTGGACAAGTCAGGAAGTGTATCAGGTGTGTGTCTTTGTGTGTGTGTGTGTGTGTGTGTGTGTGTGTGTGTGTGTGTGTGTGTGTGTGTGAGACTAACATTAACCTCAGACTAAACAATAGTTGAGAGCCATCTGCTATGAGGCCGGCCAGGACTAATCTGTTACTACTGGCAGCAGGCTGACAGAAACAGCAGAGACCTGTTCAGACTCAGGATTTCTAAGTGTTCTAAGACTTTGTTTCAGTGAAAAAAAAAAAGAGAAGATCTATCTCACACCTCAATCTATGTCATTATTGGAATGTCAATTTTAGATCACAGCTTTGCTTCAAAAACTAGAAATACACAATACAGTGAGAGCTCCTTTTTGTGCCTTACTTCTTGGTTCGCTCATGGTGACTGACTCGATGAAGTTCTGCGGGGTCATGTACAGCTGCCCGTCGTACTCCACAGAGCTGAACGTGCGGAAGCGATGCTCGTGGGACGACATGTACACGTCCCCCTCCTCAAAGTCAAAGGGACGAGCCTGCAGACAGAAAAATGCAAAACATAAAAGAAATGTTATTCACTTTGAGGAAATGTAGAATCATGTAAAATATTGTTTAGGTAATATGAGATTTAAGATTAACAAAGGAGCCTTCTGATTACCTCTGCACAGTCAGTAAAAAAAGTCAGTGAGATGTGTAGTGAGTGAAATGATAAAGTGATCTTACTATATGATCAGACATTAAGGAAACATGCTATGTTGAAGTGCTGGCTTCTCTGATAACAATGCAGCAGCCAGTATGTCCTCCTTCTAACTTTAGATTCTGGTCCTGAATGCTCTGGATTTGTTTGGACCAGAGAAGGTAGGCGGTTTTAAGACACTGAGTTTCTAATAAGCTCCACTAGCAGAAACGTGCTCAAACTAGGATCAATATTGGAGATGCTTTTGAAAAATGGAGAGGTTAGAACGTAGAAAGGTTTACAGACCGATGCAGAGCTGGATAAACACTGAAGCTTCAGTGTTCACCACATGGCAACCTGCGTGAGCATCGACTCTAGAGAGGAGGAGGCGGGGGGAGACAGCTCTCTACAATGTTTAGAATTTGGACTGATAAAGATAAAGATAAACTTTATTGATCCCCCATGGGGGAAATTTTTGTATTACAGCAGCTCAAAAAAACAGGAAAAAGGGATAAAATTATTTAAAATAAAAATCAAACATAGGTACATCAGTTAAATAACGGCAGAGAAAAAATACAATAATAGAATAATACCAGGTATGTGCATTTCCACTTGTGGAAAGACTTATAATTAAAAAACACACACAGTGTGTAGCATTATTGATATGAGTGGTGATGCTGTTAAAGAGCCCGATTAAACAGTCTGACGGCAGATGGGATGAAAGACCTGCGGTAGCGCTCTGTCTTACAGGGTGGGTGTCTCAGTCTGCTGCTGAAGGAGCTGCTCAGGGCCCCCACAGTGTCATGCAGGGGGTGAGAGGGGTTGTCCATGATGGATGTCAGCTTCACTAACATCCTCCTCTCACCCACCTCCTCTACAGAGTCCAGTCCAAGACAGAACTGGCCCTCCTGATCAGTCAGTTCAGTCTCTTCCTGTCTCTCTCTGTGCTCCCTCCTCCCCAGCAGACCACTGCATAGAAAAGTGCAGACGCCACCACAGTGTCATAAAAAGTCCGTAGCAGAGTCCTGCACACTCCAAAGGACCTCAGTCACCTCAGCAGTACCCATTTTAAACACTAGGGGTCAGAGTTACATATTGCTCCTTTGGGAAATAGCTACATATTTTAATCACTTTTTAACTTTATAGACTGAGAGACGTATCACAGGAATACTCACTGTGGGGTTCACTTGGATGTTCTTTTGAACGTGACTCTCCCAGCTGTGGCTTTCTGCACAGAGACACTGTCTTGCCTCTCGTACTGAATCTCAACTTGAATTGCCTCTTCACTGCTTTTGAACCTCAGTAATGAGGAAACTCATCTATTCTTGGCTTCAACTCTCTCCATTTAGCTCTCAGAGATTATAAACAGTAAGCACCTCTGGCGCAGGGCTATAACGGGAGAACAGGGGCACACGCGAACACACACACACACACACACAAATACTTTGTCACTACTTTCTACTTAATTAGCATCTCTCCCATCTCTCTCTCCTTTTTCTCTCGCTCTCTCTGTAAGGAGCCAGGGCTTCATCTTGATTAGCTGCAGTGAAGGAAAGCTGCTATGCCAACAGATTGTGCTGCATGGAGCGGCGTAATTAGCAGAGAGGTTTCCAAATTTAAACCTGTTTGGCTGCAGGGCCCAGTGCGCCGAGGCTCCCGTTCAGCTCAGCTAACATGCTAATGAGCGCACAGACTCATTCATAAAGCTTTGATGCTGCCTCCACCGAGGGGGCTTTTGAAGGCATGAATAGGAGATGAGCGCTCGGCTTCATAGGAATGCACTGTAATCAAGTGCACGAGCAAAGACGCCCATGGCTTCGGCTGACGCTAATGAATGAAGTTTATGAAGTTCTGGAAAGGCAGCTCTGCGCACACGCATGCTGTACAACATGATGGAGAAAGGAATGCAACGTCTTGGTATACAAAGTAATGAAAAAGAGAAGATGTAAAATGACCGTGTGGTACACTTGTGTTCTTGGATAGTTGCAATGCCATGTTATCTACCTGCTACGACTGAATTTGTGTTTGATGCCTGCTTATGTTGTCATGACTGCAGAACAGATGTTGTAGTGATCTCCTCTCAGGCAGCCGGGTGTTTGCCAGAGGGGCGACCCAATATGATCGAGTACTCGTCGATTCGTTGGCCAGAGCCTCGGCCGCCTGCCAGAATCACAAGGATCGTTCCATTCCAGATTTATGGGGGATATTTAATGTCTAATTTTACACCGATTTGTCTGTTTTCTCCAAATAATTCATGGCTCAGAGCTTATCTTGGTATAAATATCCCTCAAACCAAATTTACTTTAAATCCCTCTCCTTAGTGTGTGCATGAAGATATCCCCCCCAAGTATTGATAGAAGCAGCAGATCCATGTTTAGAGAATTTTATTGGCTGCAAGAGATGCCAGTCATGGGCACAGTTGCATATAATTGGCCGTCAGAACAGGGGCAGGCAACTCCTTTCAACTCAGGCTCCGATTGGCTGTTATCAAAACGTCAGTGAAACAGCAGAGGTCAATATGAAGCAGTCTGTGGATCTTCATGGATGTCATGTGATCAAAACTTTCACTGGATTTAAATCGTTGCGACTCATGTTTGGTGGATTATTAGGATCAGGAGAGTTCAGTAAATTTTTAAATGGTTAAAATACGTTGTTTGTTTGTCTGCGAAAACATTGTGGTTTTGGTTGAAATATGATTGTAGATTTGAAGGTTTTTATAAATTGGAGATTTAACTTATATATGTTTCCCTGCAGGTGAGTTTTCACAATCTTTAAACCTTATTCTTCAGAATTATTTCAGGATAAATTAACAGAGTAACAGATGGCTGTTTTTCCTTTTCCCACTGGAATAATCCTGTTCCTGAGTTGAGTGGCTATCGCTCTTCCTTTGGGGCTCTTGTGCTTAAAACTGGCAACAAACGCTCCCCTTATCGCAGCGTCCCGACAATCAACTCTTCCATCCAACACTACATTTACGAAGCAACATTATACTTAACACCACTGATAGGATTTCTAACCACGAGTTCTGATTAACCAATGCCATCAGTTCATTTAAATGTTCCTGAAAGAACAGCTGTTATTTCAGTGTCCCAGATACATATTTAAGTAACGTTGCATATCCCTTTAAAGGAAGTTCAGTGTGCTCATATGGACCAGTTTAACACAAGTACACTCAGCAGATATCCAAAGTAAGTCAAGTTTGATTGTGAGCCCAAGAAAAATAACTTAATCAGGACGTTTCTACTGATCATAACAGGCTCATATCTGCTCGCCTTCTCATGGAGGTCAAGTAAATGCAATTCAAAAACAGTGAAATCTGCAGAGCAAGAATCAGGATCAAACAGAGTATGGATCAGTAAAACATTTCAAAGTGACCTACAGGATTTACTTTGTTAAATGGATCCCTGCGTTAGTTCAGGCGGAATATGTTTGTCCTGACCACAAGCGGCCATCAGCTGATCTGAGAACTGCCCCAATTCTAACCAATCATCACCACACTCAACAACAAGGCGGTCTATTTAAACCATTCTGCCTCTCACTCCTCCTGCATCACATCCACTCTGCTGCTAGACTCTGCTGTGCAATTTTCCCTCCACCACCCCGACCTCCAGCAGCTTCAGTCAGCGCATTTTATACTCTAGGATGAATTGCTTGCTTGTTATGTCTGCAAGATGTCGATATCATTTCATGCACATTCAGGTTCTGTTCTGCATGAATTAAAAGGGACATATTATGAAAAATCCACTTGTACAGTGTTTCTAAACATATATTTGGGTAACCTGAGTGTCTACAGACCCATAAAATGTGAAATAAACCCATCCAGTCCTTTGTTTGTGGTCTGCATAAGTCTTACAACACAGAGAAAAATGCTCTGTTTCAAATTTACTTTCCTTGTGATGTCACAGTGGGATTCTGGTAAAAAGAAAAAAATACCCTCCCCTCCCCTGTTATCTCCAACCATGGACTCCACCCCCAGCCTAGAACAAAACTTTTGAGCAGGTCGGCAATTTTTATTCTCTCTACAGAGGAGTGATGTCTACCAGGAAGGGGGGGGGGGCTCATTGCATTTAAAGAGACACACACACCAAAACGGAGCGTTCTGAGAGAGCTGGTTTATACAGGGTCACAAACCTCCTCTGGTGCTTGATTCATGTTATATTTTGACCAAAGCACAGCACAGATGTTTCATTTAGACCACAGGGGACTGTTTGAAAAGCTGGAGAAAGGGGATAATATGTCCTCTTTAAATGCGCTCTCAGCAAGATCTTAGGAATGCTGCACTGACACTGCTGAGAGCTAAGAGCAGAACCAATACCGCCAAATACAACTGTACAAACCACAAGTGCAATAAATTGTTGAATCTATGACCAGAATTCTTGACTGAAATATTGCACACAGACCAACAAAAACTATTAGGAGAGCATTTTAAATGAGGCTAGGCGGGGTGTTTGTCGGGTCCAAAATCATCTGCAGGGGTTGACATTAAGCTACATTTGCCACTGGCCACCCGGCCACTGGTTTTCAAAGATCACTGGCCCGACCATTGTAACCGCTGGCCCAGGGACGTTACTTTTGATTTGAAGAATAACAGTCACCAATTTACTCTTGAACCATTCTGATGCAAAAGTAAATTACAACTTTTATTTAATTAATTGAGAATTAAATGTATTTTTCTTATATTCATGTGCTCATGTTTATTCACCATGCTGGTAACTGTAAGAGTCTACTTAAAGGGATACTTCACCCATTTGCATGAAGCTTTGTATCATTAGAAACCTGGTAGTATTTCTGAATGGTCGTGCATCACGCCCTCATTTTCCCCTGAGATGGGAAATCTTTGTATTTCTAAGTATGAAAAGGAGCTTCCAGTGACGCAAAATGATGAGTTTTGCATCACTGGAAGCTGTTGCTGTTAACGGGGTGAAACTACAACGCTAGTTCCTCATATTTTCGACCACTGAAGCTACAGACCAATCACAGATCAGTGGTTGGGAACTCACTCCCAGAATCGAAACTTAACGTCTGCCATATTGCTTGGAAGCTATGCTAACAAGCTCTATGGAGAAAGCTGATAATGGTGAAAAAATATAAATATAGCGGCGAGACGGCTGCTGCGACAGGCCGGTCTTGTGTTTTGGCTGCTTCGGCCGCTGCCCGCCGGGGCCGCCGCTGACCACTGGCCGCAGCAGCCAAGAAACAAAACCGGTCTGTCGGCAGCAACCGTCTCGGGGCTATATTGCTATATTGCTGGCCGCCTGCCTGTCCGAGGACGAGGAGCCGGGGCGGACTGGTAGTGTCGGTGCTCTCACTGTTTGCCTATGAACACAGACATAGAGTCTGTTTTCTGCCAGGAATTTCCAAAATGCTAATTCCTTCTGGAAGAAATCTCGGAATCAGTTGAGGAAACGGCCTCATGTGTTGAAGTAAGCATGTCTGTAAACCTGACCTTAGTGGGAATGCACTGCGGTGCTGTGCATTCTGGGATTTGGTGTCTCTCATCCACCTGAGCCAAAAAGACACTTTCTGCCTTTTCTCAGCCAAGAAGGCAGCAACTTCAAAATTTATTTCACATTTCTACTACATATATGACCCAATGTCAATACAGATTCATGTTTCAACGGGTGAAGTATCTCTTTAATCTGACTGACATTAATATGAGGCTGTGATAGAGCTGGAATCTCTCCTTCTTTCTTCTCTGTGAGAAACTCTTCATCCTTAGATCTTTACTTTAGGAGCTCTCTTAAGGGCTAAGATCCTTTGTGAATAACTTTTATCTTTACCAGGATCTAGTCTTTAACTTTAAGGGGAAATTTAGCTGCAGTGTGTTCCAGCTCCTCCAGCTGTCTGTCACTGTGGCTGAAACTTTTCTCCCTTCTGTTTTCGTCACACCCTGCTGTCACTCTCGACTTTTCCAGTGATTTGTTTTCTTTGAATGCTGATTTTAGCTCGGCTTCTGTCGGGATCTGATGGTTTTAAAAACCGTTTTACCAAACGTGTTTTTTATCAGATAAAACCTGCGTTAAAATCTGTGTGCAAGTGTACATTTCGAGTGTAGCGAGTGCGCTCGCGGGAGTGACAGCAGTGAAGTCGTCGGCTGCCTTTCAACTGTGACACACACTTATGATACGTTATTAGCGCGACGTTTAAAAAAAATGACTTACAAAACACTGGTATGACAGGAAAGCGCTGTGAAATTGAGAAGGTGTTACTGTCTATTTTTTTTTTCAGGCAGTATTTTAACCCGCCATTTTTTGGCCAGCTGAACGTGCAATCAGCTGGCCCGGACTCTGTCAATCATTCATCTGGGCCAGCGGGCCAGTTATAATGTCGAGCCCTGATCTCTCTCGACAGCTTAAATTGGCAACATATCCTTTGCAAAGTAGTTGGTGACAGCGTTTTTTAATTTCTTGCCATCTGTTGCTCTTCTTGCTGAGTGACTAAAGTTTGCTGAGTGTGTTTTTGTTAAGCTAATGCCTGAGCTACTCAGGCGTGGTCGTCTGCTTGTCCCAAAGCTTTTCATATTCTTAATATTCTGTGCCCTGGTTCATACGTAGATTACGAAACAAGTAATGTCGAGTTGTCTTCAACGACAGCCGCTATGCTAGCTTAGCTGCTTGTGTTTTCAACATGCATGCAAAGAAGTATGTCATACTGGGCTTGATCATATGCAGTGAATGTGTGTTTTGATTGTTTTTAGCAAAGTGATTGACATACTCAATATTGTCATTTCATCCAAATCCCTAAAACATGTCTGTGAAGTTTCTTGTTCTAAATCCACTCTGATCTTGTATTTGATCATGTCTATAAACCCCTCTATTTCAGCCCTGCTCAGAACAGGCTGTTTCTGTGTCTGTACCTTTAAATATGTAAATGAGCTGTGTCTGATCACGCCCACTCTCTGGAAGGGCTTGGGTGTTTCGGGCTTTCTCGCTCCATGTCCTATTGTTTACGGTGAGAAGGCAGACTCAGAGGGCAGAACAAACACCTAGCTGTGGGAGGAGTTACTGCCCTTTGTGACGTCATGAAGGGAAAATCTCCAAACGGCCTGTTTGAGCACACATTTTCTGAAAAGTGGAGCAGGTAAAAGACGGAAAGGATGGACTTTTCTCATCATTAGGGGGTTTGTAGACAGACTAGAGACACATATTATAGTTAGAGAAACATGGAGAAGAGGATTTTGCAGAATATGTGACCTTTAAGGGAGTAGGGATTGTTATGAAATTAACATAGCCAGAGAAAGGAGCAGATTTTAATTGTAACTAGCCAACAGACTAAAGGCTGAGACAACTACATAGTGATGCACTTTGAGCCAACTATTTCTTATTCCTTAGCAGTGTTGGGGTTAGGAAGCAATGTACTAGTGTAGGCCGACTAACTCTGTTGTAACAAGTTGCATAATGCTTTGGTTTTGCAATTCAAATCAGTTGTTTTTCAGAAGTGGTTATACGATACATATACCCTGTGCAGACTCAAAAATTAGTGGGTTTACTCCGTGCACTCCACCACTGAGTGCAGTGAGTAGTGGGCAGATGTGGGCACACAGCTGTTGTCATTTCAGCACCAGCTCGAGCGGAGAGCGCCGTTCCTGCATCTGCGCGCGCACATCGTCCCGCAGTGAAGCCAAACAGTGAGCGAACAGTTTCCACTGAAAGTGCTGGGAATGAATGACACACTTTATCCACCCGACAGGAAAAACATTTTAAACTGAGAGCCCAACCTTGGCTGGGAAACAGAAGCAGGCCTTACGGTGTCATTTCGCTGGTTTAAAGTCGTCTCCTCTCCGCTGTTTTTCACACCGAGGCCAACACTTAAGACCACACTTTTTCCATCTTTGTGTCACTAAATCCTCGTTAATACCGGTAACAACACACAGCCACGGTTTATCTCAGCCTCCTACCTTCTCTTTGGCTTCTACAGTCGGGATGGAGGGCAGCAGCCCGCTGATGCTGGGACTCCTCATCCTCTTCCTGCCTCTGGCGACGGTCGTCAAATCGTTGTAGAAGTAAAGAGCCACCGCGCCTCCCGTTGCGAGACACATACCGACAGCCAGACACTTCCGTGCTCTCCCTCCTGCGGCAGCCTGACCACCGACCAGCTCGGTTCTCGTCGCCGTCAGGAGGTTTATTTTCCCGGCCAGCGCAGCCACCCTGCGGAAAGCGGCCATTGCTGCTGTTTTGGTTGCTGCTGCTGCTGTCGCTGCTGTGCTTGCTGCTATGATTAACTTTGCAGGCAGCACTTAGCTATCGCGGTTCTTGCTGTCATCGCGAGATTTACTTGCAGCGCTGATTCTGACCTGACAGTAGTCCCACACACATTGGCTGTAGCCTACCCTCTAAGAGCTCAGCTATTCTAGGGTCCACATTAAAAAAAAATATATATATATATATCTATATATATATATATATATATCTATATATAAATGTACATTTGAAAACATTATTCTAGTCACTACAGTCCACACAAACCGTCACATTTAGAAGAGGGCATTAAAATATACAAACACAAAACATGCGCTTTTATTTTGAAATAAAGTAAGGCCTATCTGGTAGATGGAAGGTTAGGACATGAAGTTAAGCACAGAAACAGGAAGTGGTTAGGGATCCCAAACTGATGTCAAACAGCTCAAATGAACGGTAACAAAGGTCAATGTGTGATGTCATAAGGTCAGTGTGTGATGTCATAAGGTGGATATTACTTTGGACTCGTCAGCTGAGCTGTCTGAGAGTTTGTTAAAGTGAAATGAGACATTCAAAGATGGAGCAGTGTCCTTCTTTTACATCACTGAGACTACAGGGAGACACTGAGGACGACTATCTACGGAGAGCCTGAAGGGACAAAATACCATGAGATTAATCATTATTAAAAAATTAATGCATCAATTCATATTTCTAATTTTTATGGCTCTTTTTCTGATGAATGAAGGTTGGTTCTGATTTAGTTTTGTATGTGTTCCTCCCAATTCAACACTCAAACTCTAGATCTGACCTATAGGACAAATTACAATAAAGAAATCCAGTTAATAGAATTAAAAAAGTAACAGTAAGGGGGGAATCTGTTTGTTTCCTCAAATATCTTAGAAGAAGCAAACTTCACACTCCGTCCAGGCCAAGCGGCAACAATCATGAAAAAATGAAACCAATGCAGAAGTCATTGTAAAATCCTGCAGTTCCTCGAGTGTCCACTAGAGGCTGGCTGCAGAAGCACAGGAAGTCACATACACACCCATTCTAAAAAGCCTGTTTTTACAGCAGAGATTAACATGTTTACAGCCTGGTTCAAAAAAACAAATAGGTCTGATTAGCTCATGTCTCGATCGACACACACTGTACGGGGGGTGAATGTTTTGATGACTCATCAGTTTTGATTTGATGAAGGATAAGAGTTATTCACAATAAGGCGTGTAGCTGACCTGATTGACAGGTAGGCGCGGTGTAACGGTTTGTCAGCAGGTTTAAAACCCGCCTCAGCTCCAGCTCTCAGCCTGTCGTTAGGTTGACTGAAAGTTAGACTGAGACAGCATTTCCAGCATGGAGACCGCCATCGATGGGACTTCAGCGCCCCCTGCAGGAACAGACGGGCGACGTCACTCAGGCTTCGTCCACTAATATTTACAGTCTATGGTCCAGACGTTACATTACTTTATCTGTTTATTTTTTATTATTATTTTATTGTCTCTTTAGTTCACATGAGATTAGAGCGATGGCCGACTTAACCAGTTGTAACTAGCGCTGGTGCTAACGTTGCTAACTGGACTTTTTACATGCTCACACATACATACACAATTATTCTCCCACTATGTTGATGAGCAGAGACGCCTAATTGGACGACTTTGTAAAATGAAATGGTCATTGCAGAGGGATGCCGAGAACATTTTAGCATGTCAACAACATTGTTCTTGACTCTGCATGCTGACAGAAGGAACCATGCGTTTTCATGTGGACGAAGATGTTCTTGAGAACTGAGCATGTGTGGACGGAATTCTTTTTCAAACAGAAGAGGAAAACCTCAATTTTAAAAAAAATGTCGGCCTAGCTGTGGAAGAGGCCTAAGCCTAACAGTTTTTCCCAGTCAGTGTTTTTTTTCCCGTATTACCTCTGCATGCCCTTTGACCCTCTCCTCTGCTTGATCCTCTGGATTTGTTTGCTCGTGTTTTTGGACTGCCTGCGTATTTAACTCTATGGTGTCTTGCAATTGGATCTTTTTTTTGAGTGTGTAAACTATTAATGAACTTGAAAAATATCTCTGTTCACATGGAGGAAATGAAAAGTGACCCATGATATAAACATCTGTCGATCTTCTTCCTTTCTTTGAGGGTCAGTGTGCTATCACATTTCCAGTGAGAAGGATGCAGGGCGCAGGTTCAAAGCAGCCAAATGGAGAGCAGATATCAAACGAATATCAAAGATGAACTCTTCATTTAAGTCTTTACATGTAGGACTAATGTTAACCTGATGGGGCTTTTCCTCATGACTTTGATGCTGTGAGAATAAAGGAGAGGAGTCTAACACATGAGCCTGTCACCTGTTCACACATGAAGCACGCTGGATCACTGTGACCCGTAAGCTCTGTTTAAACCAGAAAATTGAAAACAGATCAAACACTGAATATCAAAAACCTCCTGGTAGAAATAACCTCTTTAATGGGCTGATTATAACGCCGTGAAGCCTTTAATGTCTCCTTTTGATTTGGATTGTGCTCGTAATCCAAAATAAATTGGACTACTCTGATGATGATTCTCTGATTGTCTCTGAGAATCTCACATCTCATTTAACACCTCGGATGACTCGATAGTGACTGCTCCATTATTCATTTTATCATATTGGCATGTAACAGAGCTCCAAGTAGCCCCGCCTGAGGTTCTGTGGGACTCTCGTGCTGCTGCTTTCTGCCTGTTATTTACGTCCATTTTTTAGCTGCTTTTGTTGTGACTTTGTTGTGTTTTATGCCGATCTTGTGCAATTTGATTAATGTGCAAAATATGTTGTTGTGTTCCTCTGTTTACGTGTGTTTGTTTCTATAGTTTTTTATTGATTGATTCTCGTGGAAGGAGCTGAAAGTGTGCAGCACTTTGAGTCAATGATGGATTTCTCCAAATGTATCGTACATAATATCTTATCACATGGTATCGCATTGTATTGTATAATTTATTGCCCCTGTTTTATGTAACCCAGCCGCGCGTTTACTGCACCAGCACAGACACAAACACACACACACACACACACAGCCGTACACACGCACCCACACACACCTGTGCAAACGACTGTCAATCCCTTCATTATTGTATCGTTTATCGTGTCATAATGGTATCCTATCGTTCCTTACATCGTATCCTATATCGTATCTTATAGTATTGTATATCGCATATCGTAACATATATTGTATCACATCGTACATCATATATCCTAACGTACATAATATCGTACATTGTACCGTACATCATAACGTACATCGTATCGTACATTGTACCGTACATCATAACGTACATCGTATCGTACACCATAATGTACATCGTATCGTACAACGTATCATACATTGTATCGTACATTGTATCGTACATTGTATCGTACAACGTATTGTACATCGTATTGTATATCATAACGTACATCGTATCGTACATTGTATCGTACAACGTATTGTATATCATAATGTACATTGTATTGTACATCGTATGGTACAACGTATCGTACATCGTATCCTACATTGTATCGTACATTCTAACATATGGTTTAGCGTATCATATTGAATCTCTTATTGGATCAACAATAACAACATAACAGCATCAACATCAACATTGATTGATTTGATACGTGGTCTCTCGAGTCCTGCTTTCATGGACCCCTGGAGTTCCCTGGACCTCAGTTTGGAAACCACTTGCATTAATGACCTCCAGGCTACTTATTCAGTTATTCCATTATCCAGGCATTCGATTGGGTTGTAATTTCTTTGTGCGTGTGTGTGTGTGTGTGTGTGTGTGTGTGTGTGTGTGTGTGTGGGTGGGTGGGTTGTTGGGTGAGGGGTGGGGGCTTTAACCCTTGGGGCCTACATGACTCTAATGGGGGCTACATGCTTGGCTTCTCTCAATAACAAACAGAGCTGTAAACCTGGAGGAAATTCACTTTAAAGGAAACCGTGGGACTCTATGGGAACTCCTCACTGCAGCTTGAGCCCACGTTTGTAAATGTGCCATTGTGGTTGACACCTTCATTGTGTGGCGGGTCGATATCCAATATATCAGATCTGATCAGCCTGAAGGCGATTCCGATCGATCGTGTCTCCTATAAGAAAGTTTTTTTTTTTTGTTGGTCATAAATTAATTAATGATGCACAGGGAAGAGGCAGTGGGACGCCACACACACAAAGGTAAAAATAAAATGATATAAACGCAGCTCCTCTATAAGGCCTCTCTTCTCCTCTCCTGTCATGTTGTAGAAACTGATATAAGTCGGTCTAAAAAAATGACCTGCGGTGGAGCGACCACACACGCGCATACACGCGCACAAACACCTCTGCTCCTTCAACTCATTTATCAAGGCAGCTCCCAAGGGAGGGGGCAGCTGTGCACGAGCGCAGGTCTGTATAGATGCCAAAATCAATGCCATATAGGCTGGAACATGGCCTCTCGTGCCACTGTTTGGATCAAACCACATGAATGCGGTTTGACCCTTTAAGTCCTGCAACACAGATAAGAAGAAAATTAAGCTATATGGCGTGATTAAGCCTTCTAAAGCGTTCTGTTTTCATGCACCTAAATTACTGTGGGGCTGGGAAATTAATGGATTTTCAATTTCAATTACAATTTTGTCTTCCCACGATCATGAAAACCAGATCATGGAGATGAATCGATCACTTAGCTGCATGCCGTCTCGAGACCTCTTTTTGAAGGTCTCGTCTCTGAATAGAAAGCATCTTTACTCGGTCTTGTCTCGGTCTCAGACTGGGAGGACTCCGGATTTTTAATCAAGAAGCGGTCAAGACCACCACTGACAGGCTATTTTTCCACATCATTCCTGTGATTAGAAGGAAATCACCTCTTTTTAAAAGAGCAAAACACTTCTATTCATGACCACCACCTTCCCGCTGTTACAGTCTAAGTAAGTGACCCGCTCACTGCATACAAGATGATGATTTTTCAGTGATTTTTATGGTCTTAGTCTTGTCTCTGTCTCGCCCTGCTTTGGTCTTGGTCCTGACTTGGTCTCGATCTCTAAATGTCCCAACTTGTATTTATTTAATGTTTTACTAATTTTATCACCGTCTTTCCTGTTTTACTCTCTGTGGATTTTAACTATTGTTGACAATTTCTGTTTTACTTCCTGTCTGTCATCTTTTGCGAAGCACTTTGAGGTGCATGTTTTTATTTAAAGGAAGAGTGTGCAACATGTTTCACATACAGAAAATGTATCAGAAATTAAGTCTATCCTGTGTAAATGTCTCTCTGAGTCATGACTGTCTACAATGAGTGAGAAGCTCGAGTCCCTCTGGCTGTGTTGTTGTCAGAGCCGTGTTTACATGGACGGGACGGCCGGCTCCTCCCCTTGTGTATAAAAGCTGTTTTAGTCAAGGACTAGAGAGAAGAACATACTCACTGATTATTTGGATGTTAGTAAGAGTTTTTAGGTCACGGTCATTCTGTGTCAATTGTGAAATGAAATGTGAAGCTACGAGCTAACTAAAGAGTGCAAACATTAGCATGCTAACACAACAACGCAGGACACAGGTGATTGCAGCTCGAGCTAAGGACAATTTTGTCCACCACTTGTGTTAAACTCCTTTATGTGAACGCGAGAGGGTTGGAGGTGTGTCTCTCTGGAGGAACGCGGAGGCTTCAGTAAGGAGGAGGTGTGGCCAAACAGCAGTTTGTTTTGGTTTCATGCTGTTGCTCAAGGGCGACATCTACTGGATCAGAGAGTCGCACATTCTTCCTTTAACAAAGGTTTTACATAAAGTTGAGTTCAGAACATTCACATCCCCTGCATGTGTAACCTCACTTTGGTAACCAATTCTGCATAAATTATTGGCAGGCTAAAGTTGAATTAAGCATCAACATGCTCTGCAAAGGTAAATAACAACACAAAGTGTTCACTGTTTCCACCTATCACATGCAAATATGAAAGGTTCATAACATTGGGAATCCCCTCATTTCTTCTTATAAAAGCATAATTAAGCATAAACATTAAGTGACCGATAGCTCACGTGATGGTAACTTATGTTCAAAGTGGTGATCAATAAAAAGCTGTATATGCATAACAAAGTGTGTCTGTTTAAAGAAGAATTAACAGCTACTTGAAGCCCTTTAAGAGTCAAGTGTCGGGTATTATCCCAGCTTGGAGTTCAAACAGGTATATTCCCTTCTTCTGGTTGTTTTTACCTGATCCCCTTACAAGATCCCTCCACTTTGAAGCATCTGTGTCTTTGATTCGTCTTTTTAAGACCACAATTAAGGATATCTAGGGCTGTGGGCTCCCCGAACTGTTCAAAGCATCGCGGGAAGATCAATGAAGGGATTGACAGTCAAGTGATGTCGTTTGCACAGGTGTGTGTGGGTGCGTGTGTGTGTGTGTGTTTGTGTCTGTGCTGGTGCAGTAAACGCGCGGCTGGGTTACATAAAACAGGGGCAATAAATCAACAGCCGAGTGCGAAAATTACGCAAATGGGGGCTTTCCTCTCTCTCTGTCTCTGCAGCCGCACCTGAGTCATTTGGGGATGGGGGCGTTCAGGGAATAACAACACTTTCACGATGTTTGACATGCACACACTCTCACTTTCTTTATGTCCACTGCACACACAAGTTGAGTTACGCACTCCCCCACGACTCACTCTTTCACCTACAGCAACTGGCCACAGCTGAAGTGCCCACGAGCAATTAGCCAATGGCACATCTCATATATGTGAGCTCATAAGCGCAGCGTTTCTGCAGGGAGAGGCAAGGGGAATTCCGCCTCTTGGACTAATTTTTATTAGCAGTTTTTCATCCCTTCCCTAAGTCCCTGCGCTGACACTGAACATCAAAGATGAGGCAGAGCACGACGAGCAGAGGGATGAAGGCGCACGTTCAAACGGGAGCAGAAATGAGCCATAAAGGCGGAAGATCTGCGCGCATTTGCATAAAAAGGCAACTCAGGGTGAATTTCCATATGGGGGGGGGGGGGGGGGGGGGGGGGGGGGGTTGCTTTATATAGATGTGGAGTGCTGTGTAAAACTGGCTTATGTGCTACACACAACTGCTGGAGAAGAAGCAGGCAGAGGAGGGTACCGCAGGAATAAAAAGGCTGAAGTGAACTGTGGAGAGAGAAAGAGAGAGAGATAGATAGAGAGAGAGAGAGAGAGAGAGAGAGGGAGATAAAGAGAGAGGGAGAGGGAGAGGAAAACCCTAAAGTGCTCCGGAGCAAAGGGGAGTATCCCGAGGTGAAGAGGAGAGAGAGGGAGCGCGCAGAGAGAAGGAGAGAGAGAGAGAGAGAGAGAGAGAGAGAGAGAGAGGGGGTTAAATAGCAGTGAGAGAGGAGGAGAAGGGGACACGGGCTGCTGCAACCGGAGGTACCTGCACACATCGAGACATAAGGAGAGTTTGATCTCAATCAGGTGTCGATTTAATTAACGGTGCCGGTGACTGCGCAAAACCGCGCACGAATTGGGCTTTTTCTCCGCCCGCACGTCCAACTTTTCTGTTTCTCCGCTTCACGACTCGCACTGAGACATTCTGTTCATCACTTGGAAACCGATCTGGAGCTGCTGTAAACCGGATCTGTTTTTGATTTTATTTTCTGTGATGGGGGCAGCAGCGGACGTTGGGAGCTTCGTCAACGGATTTCTGGACAGCTTCGGTCCCGCTGGTGCCGCGCCGGCTCCCGTTGGCTCTCATTTCGTGCTCACCCCAGCCGGGGCGGTGGACTACAACTCTGTGGGCGGACTGATGATGGGGGGACAGGGGCAGCAGCAGGAGCACCTGGTGTCCGCGGAGAGGCTGTCCCGGAGCCTGGCGGACCTCAGCCATCTGAAGGGGATCCTGAGGCGGAGGCAGCTCTACTGCAGGACCGGGTTCCACCTGGAGATCCGTCCCGACGGCACCGTGCAGGGCACCAGGAAGGACCACAGCAGATTCGGTACGGACCCTTTCAGGATTAAACTTACAGTAATTATTATTTATCAGACTCCTACCTTGTGTGATGATCTAGTATATCAGCAGCAGGGACATTAATCCTTACAGTGAGAGAACAGACACGTTTGTTTTTAAGTCTCTTTAGTTATTGCTAAATGTGACTTTTAGATGTAAAGACTTAAAAACAGTTTTTTTTGTTTTTAATAGCAAAACTGACAGCAGTGGTCACTGGCGTAGATGTGGGGGGAAGTGGGACAGACGACCCAGGCCCCTGTTGAGTCTGAAATGAACATATAGCCTCTTTTTAATTCCTTTCTCCAAATCATAACTGTCCGAAGAAAGGTTTTAAAAGTGGTTGAATAAATTATTATGATTCTTAAATATTTTCTTTACTCTTAAAATCCTAAAAAAATAAAATAATAAAAAACATTTTAGATGCTTGGAAACGAATCGAAAACCAAAAGGTAACAAAGGTTAATATATATTTTTAAATTAAAACTGCCACTGAGGGCCGGGGCTTTTTATGCCAGGACAGGACAGCGGACAGTCAGTGAGAGAGAGAGAGAGAGAGAGAGAGAGAGAGAGAGAGAGAGAGAGAGAGAGAGAGAGAGCTGGGAATGACATGCAAGAAAGGAGCCATTTGAACCTCAGGTCGACCGCTTGGAGGACTTAATGGGGAGCTTGCACTAATCACTACAGCTTCAGGAACCCCAAATTTGTCGTTTTTTAAAGTAGTCATGATACCAGAATTTTCTACTTCAGTACTAGTCAAATTCAATCGATACCGACACCTGATTCGATACTACAGCAACAAAAGTAGAAGTTTCAGACACCCAATATTGGACATTTTCTTCTCCTCAATGATCAAAAAATGCAAGCACTCTCCTGCACACATGGCTACTTTGCAAATAATTCAGTGACATCCTGTGAAGTAAAATCTTTTTGATTCAATATATCCTCAAAAAACCCCTCTGGTATACATTTTGATCACCTTATTTTGAAGCTTTTCGATTGGTCATTTGTTTAATGGAGGAGGTGTAATAGAAAACTCACAGGGCTGACTGAGGCCGTGGTGGAGAGGCCCGACGTGACATCTTGTCATGGGGCCCAGAAGTCCTGGAGATGCCCTAATGGTTCCTTCATGTGGACATAAAGCTGCATCCTCCTCCTCACAGGGGGCACCCACTTTATATAATCATAGAAACATAAAAATATCATTAGACCCGTGCTGCTCAACAGGAGTTACAGGTTACTATATGACCTCAAGTCCTGTTGATAAAACTCTCCTGCTCCAACTGAACCTGCAGCTTTCATCCTGCAGCCAGATTCACCAAATCTATTTTTGCAGGACTACAGAAGCTCTAAGTGGACATGCATCATTAAATATCATCGCACACATTTCTGTTGCTTTCGTCATGTCAGATGTTTGTCTCTCAAATTGCTTTGATGTGGCTCATATATATGTCCATTTTCCCCTCAAAAAAATGAAGCATACTGTAACAGCACATAGTGGAAAAACCTTAACGCTCATCTTTCTTTCTTTGAGTTATCATACAAGCCTATATGTATTACCAATGTGGTGTAATAACTGAGTGTTAATATGTGTTTTTAGGTATTCTGGAGTTCATCAGTCTGGCTGTAGGACTGGTCAGCATCAGAGGGGTGGACAGTGGCCTCTACCTCGCCATGAACAACAAGGGAGAACTGTACGGATCGGTAAGTACGCCTAAACCCAGTCGGTCTGATCCAGTTTTTAACATATGTGTGTGTAGCACACAGCTTCCAGCAGGCCTGGACTCATTTTCTCTCCTTGTCTTCCCACAGGAAAAGCTGTCTGCAGAATCTGTTTTCAGGGAGCAATTTGAAGAGAACTGGTACAACACCTACTCGTCCAACATCTACCGGCATGGAGAAAAAGGTGCTTTTTACTTCGTTGCTCTGAACAAAGATGGGACATCCCGGGACGGAACAAGGTCGAGGAGACACCAGAGATTCACCCACTTCCTGCCGAGGCCTGTCGACCCTGAGAGGGTACCAGAACTTTATAGAGACATCCTGGGCCAGAGCTGAGACTAAAGGGGAGAAAAACCATGACCCCTGTCAAAGCCAGTATGAGCTGAAAAAGCAACGCAAGTGCACGTTAAACGATCCCTTCTCTGTGAGAGGGGAGATCTTGTTAGTCTAGAGGAAACAAGATCATAAAAAGTGCATCAAATCACTCCCCGACTCTGACATGGAGGAGGGAAAGGGACCCGCTCTGAAGCAGACTAAGCGTGGAGTTTTACTTAACGGCACCAGGGATCATCTGGGGAAGATTTGAAGACCTCATGATGGACGGATGGAGTCGCTACCTTGCCCCTAGTATTGCCCCTCTATTGGCCTATGCAGAGGCCATGGCGGCCAACAGATTATTTACTTATTTTTAAATTGAGTCCAAACACCTGCGAGCCCAAAGTGCATGAAGAGGACAAAAGTGTGGGAACTAATAAGTGAGATTAGAAACAGACTGCTGAGTCATTTCCACTGATTTTGTCTGGGCTTTTAATATTATTAAAAAAAACGCTGCTAAGTAAATGGTTTATTAAAAATGCATTATCATCCATACAGAGTGGCTGGTTTACACAAAAAGGTAGTTTTTATGCACTGGAAGGCGGCCATATCTGTTTGGGGAAAATGGGTGTGAGGGGGGAAATTTGGACCGGCTGACGGATTAAAACTGAAACTGCTCCAAAGACAAAATGTGACTTTTCGAGAAAGTGCATGAGGAACAAGAGAAGAAGTTTTTCTTCTGTGGTGGAATACTGCGCATTCTGTTTGAACTCCAAAGACGCATCCTTAAACCCTGTGAAGGAATTTCCTGTTGACTGCAGTCAGAACGACGAGAGCGACGCCCCGGTCAGAGACGCCTTTACACACCTGTGGACAGATTTTATTCTAATTTATGAGCTTCGGTTTGCAAGGATATATGACTATATTTATTTCATATATTTATTTATTTTTGAGAATATATTTTTACAGGTATGAGATAAAATAAAAAGGATATTCTAAACAGACCAATGACAGATTCGTATCATTTGTTGTGTCGGGATGAAACGTTGTTTTCCATTCTTACTGTCAGAAGAGGTTTATATTCAGACTTTGTATCCTCTGCAATGTGCTTTAAAATCGCGTCATATTTACTACAACCACACGGCTGCCAAGGAATCAGTTAATTAAACTCACTTTCATCATTAGTGATGTCAGTCTGGGACACCTGTTGAGTAGCGTTGAGAGATGTGTAGCTCAAAACGCTCCTTATTTATCTGATACTGGCGCCAATAAACTCCCTAATGTCAGCCTCTGCCAGAAACGTTTAATTTCAACTACTGTCTCTTTAAGGCCCCCCCCCCTCCCCACGTGCCAACTCTGCTCTGATTGGCCAGCTCTGTTAGCAGACCCAGTGGCAACCTCCAGTGATGAAAAATGAAACCCGAGGCTGAAGTGTAAAATCTTGCAGTTCCTTGAGTGTCAAGCAAACTTCACACTCCGTCCAGACCAAGCGGCAACAATCATGAAAAAATGAAACCAATGCAGAAGTCAATGCAAAATCCTGCAGTTCCTCGAGTGTCCACTAGAGGCTGGCTGCAGAAGCACAGGAAGTCACATACACACCCATTCTTAAAAGCCTGTTTTTACAGCAGAGATTAACATGTTTACAGCCTGGTTCAAAAAAACAAATAGGTCTGATTAGCTCATGTCTCGATCGACACACACTGTACAAGGGGTGAATGTTTTGATGACTCATCAGTTTTGATTTGATGAAGGATAAGAGTTATTCACAATAAGGCGTGTAGCTGACCTGATTGACAGGTGGGCGCGGTGTAACAGTTTGTCAGCAGGCTTAAAACCCGCCTCAGCTCCAGCTCTCAGCCTGTCGTTAGGTTGACTGAAAATTAGGTTGAGACAGCATTTCCAGCATGGAGACCGCCATCGATGGGACTCCAGCGCCCCCTGCAGGAACAGACGAGTGACGTCACACAGGCTTCAAACATTCACATTTAGAGTCTGTGGTCAAACTACATGTAGTACTGAGTAAGACAAAATCGACATCTTAGCATCAGTCATGTCTCGCCTCCGGAGACGACCCCCTCATGTCTGTCAGGGAAGGAGGTTATTCCTTCTGTGAGGTGCATGTGTGAACAAGGGGCTCAGGAAGATTTGCAGGTGAATCCTGATGGAAATTATCAGGAGTGCATGTACAGAAACAGTTTTATATCACGACCTCTTGGCACTTTCACTATGACAGAATACGGTATGAAAATGTGCTTACGAATATGTAAAACAAGGGAGAATAGAGAGAGAGGGAAGGAATGGCAAATGGTAAGGAGTATGGCTCAGCTAATAGAGATATGACAGAGAGATGGGAGTAATGGGAAACGAGGAGAAACATAACATGAAGTCATCTGTGTGAAGAGACAGCACACGCTTCCTCTGACAGACACTGCAATTACACAAGTGACTGGCAGGCTGAGTGCACCGCTACACTCTTTCATCCTTTTCTTCATCATCCCTTTATCTCTCTCTTCATCCCGCCTGTCATGGTGAGTCATCTCATGTTCTTACGACACCTGAGACTGATTTGACCAGGTGTCACTCAAGCAAAAGGGAAGAAAACAAACGATTTACCGGGGCAGGGGCTGAAATCCACAAAAGGGCAATTTTTCACAAAAATAATACCTGAAAAATGAGAACTCTTTGGAAAACTGTTAAAGGTCTGATCAGTAAGATATGTAGTGAGTGAAATGATAAAGTGACCTTACTATATGATCAGACATTAAGGAAACATGCTATGTTGAAGTGTTGGCTTCTCTGACAACAATGCAGCATCCAGTATGTCCTCCTTCTAACTTTAGATTCTGGTCCTGAATGCTCTGGATTTGTTTAGACCAGAGAAGGTAGGCAGTTGTAAGACACCTCCCACACGGCCGTTTTGGACGCCCCTCGGTTTGCCAGATATGAGAGCAGTTATCAGGTCAAACCAACAGGTGTTACAGCGATGGAAGCGGGCAAGAGAACTGGTTCAGATAGAAGTGATTGTACCCGACCTAAAAAGCCTCTGCATGTTTCTAATAAGCTCCACGAGCAGAAACGTGCTCAAACTAGGATCAATATTGGAGATGCTTTTGAAAAAGAGGTTTACAGACCGACCCATGTTCACCAATGTGCTCGCAGCTGCAGCAGGAGTGAGCAGAGAGCATCGCGCTGGCCTGACCTGATATTCTTATTTAACCAAAGATATCTGTTCAGAAGGCCAGGCTGTGTGCAAAACAAAAAGGGGACTTTCACAATGGAACAGCAGGTGCTAAAGCCCCTTTATTTTTGCCTATGTGTGCACTTCCTTGACTTTGAGTAATAAAAGAACCGAAAGCTTCACAAGACTGGAAAAAGTTACAAAGGGGGTCGGGGCCTACAATAGTCGATCCCACGATCACTGCACTCACGTCACTTTCCAGGCAGAACCTCAAGTATGAACTAACGCTGCACCTGAGCTAAAAAACGTTTAAGCAGTCACTGTGTGTGTGTTTGTCGTTTTCTCTTAATTCAAACGTTTAAGGCCGCTGTGAAAGTGGAGAGAAACACTAGACAGCATAATTCAGTTACTGGAGCTCAGTAACTTGTCAATCCCGGAAATTACTTGGGCACACCTTAATCCCTCTTTGCAAGGGACTAGAATTACCTGGGGGACCTTGTAGGAATTTAACCTCCAGTAATGTGTCGTAACCTTTGTTCTACTTAGCAAAGGCTAAGTGCCCTCACAGACTCCATATGAGCGAGGTACAAAGCACCACAGGACTCCACAGGACCCGTGTGTACAAGGGATGTCCAAAACCAGACTGACCTTCCATAGGACGCTCCGCCAGCCTCAACATCTGGCCAGTGTTCTAGGGGAAACTCCCCTTCTGTCAGATTTGTCCTGAATTGTTTTATGTCCCCAGCTGCATTTCACATCAAGGGCGATGTTGCCATGTTCAGGTCGCTGCCAGCACGAAGGCTCATCTGCTCGCCAACATGTTTCAGATAAGATTACAGAGCGCTGCGTTTCACATCTGGCCAGTTGTACCTGCAGGAGCACGGTTACATTGTGTCTAGTTGGGACAAGGTTGAGTGTGCGTGTAAGCCAACGATAAGGGTACACAGTGTAGGATGTGGTGGAAAGAACATCAGACGGACATCGCCTGAGTACCAGCATGTGATCGGACTCAAAGTGTGTGTAAGATACAGAGAGAGAGAGAGAGAGAGAGAGAGAGAGAGAGAAAAAGAGAGAGAGAAAGAGAGAGCGAAAGAGAGAGAGAGAGAGAGAGAGGTCTGACTTTAAGGTGTGTAAGAAACAGGTGGGTTTCTGAGAAGAGTATTAAAAAAAATCTGTATGTGGGTTCTGAGTGTTGTCGGCCTGTCAGGTTACAATCTCTCTTTGAAGTGTGTGTGTGTGTGTGTGTGTGTGTGTGTGTGTGTGAGAGAGTTTGCACGGAGGGGGAGGCATGTTTATGTGAGTCAAAGTGACTGCGTAGATTCATGTCAGCACAACTTCTGTATGTGCGCGTGTGTGTGTGCGTCTGTGTGTGTGTGATCTGTGAATCTGTGTGAAGGTGAGCCAGGGGTTCTCCTGACTAGAGGGCTGTCTGACTGATGTGTGAAGACTCATGTGTTGGTCTGTGTGTGTGTGTGTGTGTGTGTGTGTGTGTGTGTGTGTGTGTGTGTGTGTGTGTGTGTGTGTGTGTGTGTGTGTGTGTGTGTGTGTGTGTGTGTGTGTGTGTGTGTGTGTGGTGTCCTGCCTCCACCCCCTCTCTTCCCTCTCTGTCCTCCGTGGGGTTTTCCATCGACTGGTTAGATCTCTGTTAGATCCAGCAGCTAATGGACCATGCAGAAATAACCGGAGCAAAATGTGTAGAAATGAGGATAAAGTACGCGACGATAATCTAAAGACTTTATTGCCTTATGTTTAACATAAATTAATCATGTGGATTTTCAGCTTCTAATTCAAATTTACAAGAAGTATCATTCCCCTGAAATATCCTGAATCAATAATTAAATGATGATGATGATGTCACGCTGTCAAAGACAAAGAGTGGGACCCGAGTGCAGAGAACGACTTATTAACAAAAAGGCAAAAAACTAAATGTTACCTGAGAGAGTTTAAGTTCAAAACAAAGTCCATCAAAGGTCCAAAATCCAAATCAAAAGAGAAATAACAAGGAGCCACATGGAAACTACTGGAATCACTCGGAGATAAGACGTATGAACGGACACAGAAGGGAAGGAACACAGAGACTAAACAGACACAGGTGAAGACAATCAGGGCAATCAAAAATGGAGGGAAACACACAGAGGCAGGAAGAAACACAAGCCATGATACACTACAAAATAAAACAGATAAACTACAAAATGAAACAGGAAACACTGAACTTCAGAGCGTTACAGTTAGAGACACACAAGGGGAACACAAGGAGGTGTGAAATGACAAAATAAAACAGGAAATGAAATCCACAAAAGGGCAATTTTACAAAAAAAGAACACTCAAAAAGAACAATCGTAAATTACAATTGTTTGTAATCCTGTTAAAGGTCCAATCAGTAAGATGTGTAGTGAGTGAAATGATAAAGTGACCTTACTATATGATCAGACATTAAGGAAACATGTTGAAGTGCTGACTTCTCTGACAACAATGCAGCAGCCAGTATGTCCTCCTTCTAACTTTATATTCTGGTCCTGAATGCTCTGGATTTGTTTGGACCAGAGAAGGTAGGCGGTTTTAAGACACCCCCACACGGCCGTTTTGGACGCCCCTCGGTTTGCCAGATATGAGACCAGTTATCAGGTCAAACCAACAAGTGTTGCAGCGATGGAAGCGGGAAAGAGAACTGGTTCAGATAGAAGTGATTGTACCCGACTTAAAAAGCCTCTGCATGTTTCTAATAAGCTCCACGAGCAGAAACGTGCTCAAACTAGGATCTTTTGAAAAAATGGAGAGAAAATGGAGAGAGGTTAGAACACAGAAAGGTTTACAGACCGATGCAGAGCTGGCTAAACACTGAAGCTTCAGTGTCCACCACATGGCAACCTGCGTGAGCATTGACTCTAGAGAGGAGGGGGCGGGGGAAGACAGCTCTCTGTAATTTTGAATTTGGACTGCAGTACTCATTTTAAACACTAGGTGTCAGAGTCACATACTGCTCCTTTAAAAATAAAAATGTTATATTGCTTGATCAACTGTAAGAAAAATTGTTATGTTATTGAATACTCAAATTCAAACACACTAAAAGCACTTTTTACACTGTCTCTTTTATGAGTCATGAAGTGTGTGTGTGTGTGTGTGTGTGTGTGTGTGTGTGTGTGTGCGTTTTGTTTTCCTCATCAGGCAGGTGTAGAAGTCAGTGATCTCTGCTGGTCTCTGTGGAGTCCACACAGGTGTTCCTTCTGCAGTCGTTAACACACACACACACACACACATACACACAAACTCTTCAGAGGCACACATCCGTCATCACCTCTCTCGGTGTGAGATTAATGGTGCTGCAGCCGTGAGTCAGCTGTGGTGAATTCAGACACTAAAAAAAAGATCCTTCCTAAATTCTTAGACGTATGAGACAGCTGTGAACTCATCAGCTTAAGACCAACGAATGACTTCACCTTTTAAACTCTGATGTCATCACAAGCTTCTCCGTCTTCCGTGCATGTCAAAGCGGTATCTATCTTTTATTTTTGCATATTTCTGGTCGATGTCATCCTTGAGCTCTGTCGCTTTGCTTCTCCTTTGGGACGTGATTTTGTCTTTAAAAGTTTTCAGGTCTGTTTTCAGCTTGTTTTGCATGTTTTGGATCTGTTTGCTGACGCAAGCTTCAGCTGCTAGCATGACACTTGTGAGTAGTCGGGCACTTTTTCTCTTTACTTTTAATGTCAGGGTTTCTTTAATTCTTTGTTTTTGTTGGACCTTCACTCATGTTCAAAGGTCTTGTTTGTTTCTCGAGCACTGGTGGAGTTTATCTGTTCCTCTAACTCTAATATGTGTCTCTAGTCTGTCTACAAACATAATGAGAAAAGTACATCCCCTCCGTCTTTTGCCTGCTCCACTTTTCAGAAAATGTATGCTCAAACAGGCCGTTTGGAGATTTTCCCTTCATGACATCACAAAGGGCAGTAGCCCCTCCCCCAGGTGGGTGACACTCCCACAGCTAGGTGTTTGTTCTGCCCTCTGAGTCTGCCTTCTCACCGTAAACAATAGGACATGGAGCGAGAAAGCCAGAGACACCCAAGCCCTTCAAGAGAGGGGGCGTGGTCAGACACAGCTCATTTACATTTAAAGGTACAGACACAGAAACAGCCTGTTCTGAGCAGGGCTGAAATAGAGGGGTTTATAGGCATGATCAAATACAGGATCAGAGTGAATTTAGAACAAGAAACTTCACACACATGTTTTGGGGAGCTCTGAGACTTATTTAAACTGGTTGAAGAGGAGGAGAATATGTCACCTTTAAGCATGTAATAGGAACATAGGAAGTAGAGTCAGAACATCCAATGTAAGAGTTAAATGATCTCAGAGACACAACAATACTCACTGAAACCACATCACAAGCTGAAGTGAACCGAGTGTAACTGATGTTCACCTCCACGCCCATCCTGCTGTTTTCTCCCGCTTTGTTTTTGCTGACATATTGCAGATGAAAGATTCACGCCGACCGGTTGCACATATTTTCAACCCTGTCATCATCGACAGTTCTGAAGCAGACGAAGAACATGTTGTTGAGCAGAAGTCGCCGTGCAGATTCCTTGTCAAACACCCGTCTAACTACTGTCTTCAGCTCATATCCACAAACCACAAATTACACACTACGTGGAATAAAAACGGCCGGGGAATGAAAGTTTTAATCTGTTTTTCTCTTACAGACCTGAACAACACTCCCGATTTCAGCGGAAGCCACCCTGTTTTTAACCCTTTATCCCCTGATTGGTAATTTCTCCTGATTATCTCCCAATTTGAAATGTTGTATTCAGCTTCTAAGGGGATATGATTCACAAGACCTGGCAACCCAACTGGAAGCAGAAGTAAGAATGCACCGACCACCCTACACAGCGTTCTTCACTCCTCACTGTGTCTGCGCAATTGCTCTGCTTGGCTTGCCGCCAACAATGATCTAAAACCACAGATTGTGCATGTGAATGGACGAAGCCTGAGTGAGGTCACCCATCTGTTCCTGCAGGGGGCGCTGGAGTCCCATCGATAGCGGTCTCCATGCTGGAAATGCTGTCTCAGTCTAACTTTCAGTCAACCTAACGACAGGCTGAGAACTGGAGCTGAGGCGGGTTTTAAACCTCCTGACAAACCGTTACACCGCGCCCACCTGTCAATCATGTCAGCTACAAGCCTAACTATGGATAACACGCATCGTTCATAAAATCAAAACGGAGCTGTTTAAAAAAAAATCACAGCCCTTACAAAGACATGGCCCTGTGTCGGAAATCGCACATGACTCACTATGTGCTGCAGGATTAGCCTATAGAATACGCTGTGGTGTCCTCATACTGAGAGAGCATGATCATACCCTACAAAGTGTGCTCACTGTATCCCACAATGCATTGTGAAAAGTAGTGAACCAACCAAGCCATATACCATCATGCATTGGGGTTCAAAGCTTTTTCCGAGTGGCTTTTGGCTGCCCTCAGACGGACAAACAGAGCCTGATTTCTATAAAGGCCGAAGCTGTATTTTTTATTATCAACCTTCAGTCGTAGTAGTCAAACAGCATTCTTAGACTCAGCTTCTGCGGGTGTACACACACAAACACACACACACACACACACACACACACACACAAACAGGGTGGAAGTAATTAAAGCAAGTGGAGCTAAATTGAAGTATATTGAACTCATCTCTCACACGCTCCCGCTCTGTCGATAGATCACTCGCCAAGTGCTATCGACCACTGCAAAGACTTCCCCCTGCAACACACTCCTCTCTGCAGTGTGTATGTTTGTGTATGTGTGTACATGTGTGTGATGTGAGTCAGTGGATGAGAGTATCAGGCGGGCCGAGAGGACGGAGGAATTTAGAGACAGGGGGAAAGGGAAGGTGATGCTTTCTGCAGCATTGTCCTTCATGTTTCTCTCTCTCTCTCTTCACCCCTTATTACCCACCCCCCTCTCTCTCCTTTTCTCTGATTTTACTCTCACCTCTTCTGCTCCCCCCCTCCCCCAACCCCTCTCTCTACCTCCATGTTTTCCCCTTTTCTCTCTAAATCCCTGCATCTCTATCTATCTTGTGGGAGGGGTAATGATTTTAACTAAATGAGAGTCTTGCACTCCCCGCCCCACTAGATTAGCGGATCAATAGAACAGCATTTGTGTTTATCATTGGGGGGAGAAGCCTGTGTGTGTGTGTGTGTGTGTGTGTGTGTGTGTGTGTGTGTGTGTTCAGTCCACACAGGCTGTGCGGTCATCATAAATACATAATACCCTGGTGACTCTGCATTGCAGCCGGGACAAAGCCAAGTCGACGAGGAATGACAGGGGGGAAAAAACGAGCGCAGAGATTTTGCAGAAGTGTCCGGGGAGTAGAGCGGTATAGATTTTTTACTGAATAATCGTTTGGATTTCTCCACAAGGTCCCGACATGACAAATGTGTGTCAAACGCACCATCAATGGCGAAGGAGGAGAACGCCTCCGCTGCCTCTGCTGCTCTGTTGAAGGGCCTCTCCCCTTCGGCTTGATGTGAATTCAATTGGAGTCAAATTGATTATCTCCGATTTGTGATCAATCCTAAGTGGGTTTGGATCGAGGCTCAGTCCCTCCACTCTTTGAATGACCTTCTTTTAGCTGTAATGCAGTTTAGTTTGTTAGATTTGATGCTTCACAACGTGATGAGAGTTATTTTAGGTTTTAATCGGTGTTTGGATCAAATATAAGAAATCGATTTAAAAGGATGGAAGGATTAATAAAACTGCGACGAGGTGACATCTGGAAGGGTGCAGCACTCAGGGCGTGTTTTCTGGACTTCAGGACGTTTGGAGCAAAGCCAAACTTCTGCAGAAGGATTAACAAGATCCTTCTCTGATGAAAAGATAAAAAGAATGGTGGAAAGGAGCGAAACGTCTATGGGAGAACTTTCTAAACGGTGTTAAACACGCAGTATGTAGATTCCACCACCAGGGGCTCTCAGTCAAAACAGTAACAAAAGATGATGTCGAGAAAAAACGCCAGGCGGACACATGGCCT